>NW_027139431.1:0-207859 GCF_035084215.1 Heptranchias perlo
TGAGGGGAGTGGGGTGGGGGAGAGAGAGAGAGAGAGAGAGAGAGAAACACTGAGGGGAGAGAGAGAGAAACACTGGGGGAGAGAGAGAGAGAGAAACACTGGGGGAGAGAGGGAGAGAAACACTGGGCGGCGAGAGAGAGAAACACTGGGGGGAGAGAGAGAGAAACACTTTGGTGGGAGCGAGAGAGACAAACATTGGGGGAGAGAGAGAGAGAGACACTGGAGGGACAGAGAGAGAGAAGCACTGGGGGAGAGACAGAGAGACACAGGGGAGAGAGAGAGAGAGAAACACTGGGGAGAGAGAGAGAGAAACACTGGGGGGAGAGAGAGAGAGAGAGAAATAGTGGGGGGGGGAGAAAGAGAGAGAAACACGGGGGGAAGAGAGAGAGAGCAACACTGGGGTGAGAGAGAGAAACTCTGGGGGGAGAGAGAGTGAAACATGGGGGGAGAGACAGAGAGAGAAACACTGGGGAGAGAGAGAGAAACACTGTGGAGAGAGAGTGAGAGAGAGAGAGAGGAACTCTGGGGGGAGAGAGAGTGAAACACTGGTGGGAGAGACAGAGAGAGAAACACTGGGAGAGAGAGAGAGAGAGAGAGAGAAACACTGGGGGGAGAGAGAGAGAGAAACACTGGGGAGAGAGAGAGAGAAACACTGGGGCGAGAGAGAGAAACACTGGGGGGGTGAGACAGAGATAGAAACACTGGGGAGAGAGATTGAAACACTGTGGAGAGAGAGAGAGAGACAGGAACTCTGGGGGGAGAGAGAGTGAAACACTGGTGGGAGAGACAGGGAGAGAAACACTGGGAGAGAGAGAGAGAGAGAAACACTGGGGGGAGATAGAGAAACACTTGGGGGAGAGAGAGAGAGAAATACTGCGGGGAGGGAGAGAGAGAGAAACACTGGGGGAGAGAGAGAGAGAAACACTGGGGGGAGAGAGAGAGAGAAACACTGTGGAGAGAGAGAGAGAAAAACACTGGGGCGAGAGAGAGAAATACTGGGGGGAGAGCGAGAGAAACACTGGGGAGAGAGAAAGAGAGAAACACTGCGGAGAGAGAGAGTGAGAAAGAGAAACACTGGGGCAGGAGAGAGAGAAACACTGGGGAGAGAGAGAAACATTGGGGGAGGAGAGAGAAACAATGGGGAGAGAGAGAGTTAGAGAAACACTGGGGTGAGATTCAGAAACACTGGGGGGAGAGAGAGAGAAACACTGGGGAGAGAGAGAGAGAAACACTGGCGGAGAGAGAGAGGGAGAAACACTGGGGACAGAAACTGAGAGCGAGAGAGCGAGACACTGGGGGAGGAGAGAGAGAAACACTGGGGAGAGAGAGAAACACTGGGAAGAGAGAGAAACACTGGGGGAGGAGAGAGAAACAATGGGAAGAGAGAGAGTTAGAGAAACACAGGGGTGAGATTCAGAAACACTGGGGGGAGAGAGAGAGAAACACTGGGGAGAGAGAGAGAGAGAAACACTGGCGGAGAGAGAGAGGGAGAAATACTGGGGACAGAGACAGAGAGAGAGAGAGCGAGACACTGGGGGAGGAGAGAGAGAAACACTGGGGAGAGAGAGAAACACTGGGGGAGGAGAGAGAAACAATGGGGAGAGAGAGAGAGAGGAACTCTGGGAGGAGAGAGAGTGAAACACTGGTGGGAGAGAAAGAGAGAGAAACACTGGGAGAGAGAGAGAGAGAGAGAAACACTGGGGGGAGATAGAGAAACACTTTGGGGAGAGAGAGAGGGAAATACAGCGGGGAGGGAGAGAGAGTGAAACACTGGGGCGCGAGAGAGAAACACTGGGGGGGGGGGAGCGAGAGAAACACTGGGGAGAGAGAAAGAGAGAAACACTGCGGAGAGAGAGAGTGAGAAAGAGAAACACTGGGGCAGGAGAGAGAGAAACACTGGGGAGAGAGAGAAACATTGGCGGAGGAGAGAGAAACAATGGGGAGAGAGAGTTAGAGAAACACTGGGGTGAGATTCAGAAACACTGGGGGGAGAGAGAGAGAAACACTGGGGAGAGAGAGAGAGAAACACTGGGGAGAGAGAGAGAGGGAGAAACACTGGGGACAGAGACAGAGAGGGAGAGAGCGAGACACTGGGGGAGGAGAGAGAGAAACACTGGGGAGAGAGAGAAACACTGGGGGAGGAGAGAGAAACAATGGGAAGAGAGAGAGTTAGAGAAACACTGGGGTGAGATTCAGAAACACTGGGGGGAGAGAGAGAGAAACACTGGGGAGAGAGAGAGAGAAACACTGGCGGAGAGAGAGAGGGAGAAACACTGGGGACAGAGACAGAGAGAGAGAGAGCGAGACACTGGGGGAGGAGAGAGAGAAACACTGGGGAGAGAGAGAAACACTGGGGGAGGAGAGAGAAACAATGGGGAGAGAGAGAGATAGGAACTCTGGGGGGAGAGAGAGTGAAACACTGGTGGGAGAGAAAGAGAGAGAAACACTGGGAGAGAGAGAGAGAGAGAAACACTGGGGCGAGAGAGAGAAACACTGGGGGGGAGCGAGTGAAACACTGGGGGGGGAGCGAGTGAAACACTGCGGAGAGAGAGAGTGAGAAAGAGAAACACTGGGGAGAGAGAGAAACACTGGGGAGAGAGAGAAACACTGGGGAGAGAGAGAAACACTGGGGAGAGAGAGAAACACTGGGGAGAGAGAGAAACACTGGGGAGAGAGAGAAACACTGGGGAGAGAGAGAAACACTGGGGAGAGAGAGAAACACTGGGGAGAGAGAGAAACACTGGGGAGAGAGAGAAACACTGGGGAGAGAGAGAAACACTGGGGAGAGAGAGAAACACTGGGGAGAGAGAGAAACACTGGGGAGAGAGAGAAACACTGGGGAGAGAGAGAAACACTGGGGAGAGAGAGAAACACTGGGGAGAGAGAGAAACACTGGGGAGAGAGAGAAACACTGGGGAGAGAGAGAAACACTGGGGAGAGAGAGAAACACTGGGGAGAGAGAAACACTGGGGAGAGAGAAACACTGGGGAGAGAGAGAAACACTGGGGAGAGAGAGAAACACTGGGGAGAGAGAGAAACACTGGGGAGAGAGAGAAACACTGGGGAGAGAGAGAAACACTGGGGAGAGAGAGAAACACTGGGGAGAGAGAGAAACACTGGGGAGAGAGAGAAACACTGGGGAGAGAGAGAAACACTGGGGAGAGAGAGAAACACTGGGGAGAGAGAGAAACACTGGGGAGAGAGAGAAACACTGGGGAGAGAGAGAAACACTGGGGAGAGAGAGAAACACTGGGGAGAGAGAGAAACACTGGGGAGAGAGAGAAACACTGGGGGAGGAGAGAGAGTTAGAGAAACACTGGGGTGAAATTCAGAAACACTGGGGGGAGAGAGAGAGAAACACTGGGGAGAGAGAGAGAGAAACACTGGCGGAGAGAGAGAGGGAGAAACACTGGGGACAGAGACAGAGAGAGAGAGAGTGAGACACTGGGGGAGGAGAGAGAGAAACACTGGGGAGAGAGAGAAACACTGGGGGAGGAGAGAGAAACAATGGGGAGAGAGAGAGTTAGAGAAACACTGGGGTGAGATTCAGAAACACTGGGGGGAGAGAGAGAGAAACACTGGGGAGAGTGAGAGAGAATCACTGGGGCGAGAGAGAGAAACACTGGGGCGAGAGAGAGATAGAAACACTGGGGAGAGAGATTGAAACACTGTGGAGAGAGAGAGAGAGAGACAGGAACTCTGGGGGGAGAGAGAGTGAAACACTGGTGGGAGAGACAGGGAGAGAAACACTGGGAGAGAGAGAGAGAGAGAAACACTGGGGGGAGATAGAGAAACACTTGGGGGGGAGAGAGAGAGAAATACTGCGGGGAGGGAGAGAGAGAGAAACACTGGGGGAGAGAGAGAGAGAAACACTGGGGGGGGGGGAGAGAGAGAGAGAAACACTGTGGAGAGAGAGAGAGAAAAACACTGGGGCGAGAGAGAGAAATACTGGGGGGAGAGCGAGAGAAACACTGGGGAGAGAGAAAGAGAGAAACACTGAGGAGAGAGAGAGTGAGAAAGAGAAACACTGGGGCAGGAGAGAGAGAAACACTGGGGAGAGAGAGAAACATTGGGGGAGGAGAGAGAAACAATGGGGAGAGAGAGAGTTAGAGAAACACTGGGGTGAGATTCAGAAACACTGGGGGGAGAGAGAGAGAAACACTGGGGAGAGAGAGAGAGAAACACTGGCGGAGAGAGAGAGGGAGAAACACTGGGGACAGAAACAGAGAGCGAGAGAGCGAGACACTGGGGGAGGAGAGAGAGAAACACTGGGGAGAGAGAGAAACACTGGGGGAGGAGAGAGAAACAATGGGAAGAGAGAGAGTTAGAGAAACACAGGGGTGAGATTCAGAAACACTGGGGGGAGAGAGAGAGAAACACTGGGGAGAGAGAGAGAGAGAAACACTGGCGGAGAGAGAGAGGGAGAAATACTGGGGACAGAGACAGAGAGAGAGAGAGCGAGACACTGGGGGAGGAGAGAGAGAAACACTGGGGAGAGAGAGAAACACTGGGGGAGGAGAGAGAAACAATGGGGAGAGAGAGAGAGAGGAACTCTGGGGGGAGAGAGAGTGAAACACTGGTGGGAGAGAAAGAGAGATAAACACTGGGAGAGAGAGAGAGAGAGAAACACTGGGGGGAGATAGAGAAACACTTTGGGGAGAGAGAGAGGGAAATACAGCGGGGAGGGAGAGAGAGTGAAACACTGGGGCGCGAGAGAGAAACACTGGGGGGGGGGAGCGAGAGAAACACTGGGGAGAGAGTAAGAGAGAAACACTGCGGAGAGAGAGAGTGAGAAAGAGAAACACTGGGGCAGGAGAGAGAGAAACACTGGGAAGAGAGAGAAACATTGGCGGAGGAGAGAGAAACAATGGGGAGAGAGAGTTAGAGAAACACTGGGGTGAGATTCAGAAACACTGGGGGGGAGAGAGAGAGAAACACTGGGGAGAGAGAGAGAGAAACACTGGGGAGAGAGAGAGAGAAACACTGGCGGAGAGAGAGAGGGAGAAACACTGGGGACAGAGACAGAGAGGGAGAGAGCGAGACACTGGGGGAGGAGAGAGAGAAACACTGGGGAGAGAGAGAAACACTGGGGGAGGAGAGAGAAACAATGGGAAGAGAGAGAGTTAGAGAAACACTGGGGTGAGATTCAGAAACACTGGGGGGAGAGAGAGAGAAACACTGGGGAGAGAGAGAGAGAAACACTGGGGAGAGAGAGAGAGAAACACTGGGGAGAGAGAGAGAGGGAGAAACACTGGGGACAGAGACAGAGAGGGAGAGAGCGAGACACAGGGGGAGGAGAGAGAGAAACACTGGTGAGAGAGAGGAACACTGGTGGAGGAGAGAGAAACAATCGGGAGAGAGAGAGTTATAGAAACACTTGGGTGAGATTCAGAAACACTGGGGGGAGAGAGAGAGAAACACTGGGGAGAGAGAGAGAGAGAGAAACACTGGCGGAGAGAGAGAGGGAGAAATACTGGGGACAGAGACAGAGAGAGAGAGAGCGAGACACTGGGGGAGGAGAGAGAGAAACACTGGGGAGAGAGAGAAACACTGGGGGAGGAGAGAGAAACAATGGGGAGAGAGAGAGATAGGAACTCTGGGGGGAGAGAGAGTGAAACACTGGTGGGAGAGAAAGAGAGAGAAACACTGGGAGAGAGAGAGAGAGAGAAACACTGGGGCGGAGAGAGAGAAACACTGGGGGGGAGCGAGTGAAACACTGGGGGGGAGCGAGTGAAACACTGGGGGGGAGCGAGTGAAACACTGGGGAGAGAGAAAGAGAGAAACACTGCGGAGAGAGGGCAGGAGAGAGAGAAACACTGGGGAGAGAGAGAAACACTGGGGAGAGAGAGAAACACTGGGGAGAGAGAGAAACACTGGGGAGAGAGAGAAACACTGGGGAGAGAGAGAAACACTGGGGAGAGAGAGAAACACTGGGGAGAGAGAGAAACACTGGGGAGAGAGAGAAACACTGGGGAGAGAGAGAAACACTGGGGAGAGAGAGAAACACTGGGGAGAGAGAGAAACACTGGGGAGAGAGAGAAACACTGGGGAGAGAGAGAAACACTGGGGAGCGAGAGAAACACTGGGGAGAGAGAGAAACACTGGGGAGAGAGAGAAACACTGGGGAGAGAGAGAAACACTGGGGAGAGAGAGAAACACTGGGGAGAGAGAGAAACACTGGGGAGAGAGAGAAACACTGGGGAGAGAGAGAAACACTGGGGAGAGAGAGAAACACTGGGGAGAGAGAGAAACACTGGGGAGAGAGAGAAACACTGGGGAGAGAGAGAAACACTGGGGAGAGAGAGAAACACTGGGGAGAGAGAGAAACACTGGGGAGAGAGAGAAACACTGGGGAGAGAGAGAAAGACTGGGGAGAGAGAGAAACACTGGGGAGAGAGAGAAACACTGGGGAGAGAGAGAAACACTGGGGAGAGAGAGAAACACTGGGGAGAGAGAGAAACACTGGGGAGAGAGAGAAACACTGGGGAGAGAGAGAAACACTGGGGAGAGAGAGAAACACTGGGGAGAGAGAGAAACACTGGGGAGAGAGAGAAACACTGGGGAGAGAGAGAAACACTGGGGAGAGAGAGAAACACTGGGGAGAGAGAGAAACACTGGGGAGAGAGAGAAACACTGGGGAGAGAGAGAAACACTGGGGAGAGAGAGAAACACTGGGGGAGGAGAGAGAGTTAGAGAAACACTGGGGTGAAATTCAGAAACACTGGGGGGAGAGAGAGAGAAACACTGGGGAGAGAGAGAGAGAAACACTGGCGGAGAGAGAGAGGGAGAAACACTGGGGACAGAGACAGAGAGAGAGAGAGAGAGAAACTGGGGGAGGAGAGAGAGAAACACTGGGGAGAGAGAGAAACACTGGGGGAGGAGAGAGAAACAATGGGGAGAGAGAGAGTTAGAGAAACACTGGGGTGAGATTCAGAAACACTGGGGGGAGAGAGAGAGAAACACTGGGGAGAGAGTGAGAGAGAGAAACACTGGCGGAGAGAGAGAGGGAGGAACACTGGGGACAGAGACAGAGAGAGAGAGAGCGAGACACTGGGGGAGGAGAGAGAGAAACTCTGGGGAGAGAGAGAAACACTGCGGGAGGAGAGAGAAACAATGGGGAGAGAGAGAGTTAGGGAAACACTGGGGTGAGATTCAGAAACACTGGGGGGGGAGAGAGAGAAACACTGGGGAGAGAGAGAGAAACACTGGGGAGAGAGAGAGAAACACTGGCGGAGAGAGAGAGGGAGAAACACTAGGGAAAGAGACAGAGAGAGAGAGAGACACTGGGGGAGTAGAGAGAGAAACACTGGGGAGAGAGAAACACTGGGGGAGGAGAGAGAAACAATGGGGAGAGAGAGAGAGGAACTCTGGGGGGAGAGAGAGTGAAACACTGGTGGGCGAGACAGAGAGAGAAACACTGGGAGAGAGAGAGAGAGAGAAACACTGGGGGGGGGGGGGGGATAGAGAAACACTTGGGGGAGAGAGAGAGAGTAATACTGCGGGGAGGGAGATAGAGAGAAACACTGGGGGAGAGAGAGAGAGAAACACTGGGGGGAGAGAGAGAGAGAAACAATGGGGAGAGAGAGAGAGAAACACTGGGGCGAGAGAGAGAAACACTGGGGCGAGAGAGAGAAACACTGGGGCGAGAGCGAGAGAAACACTGGGGGGAGCGCGAGAGAAACAATGCGGAGAGAGAGAGTGAGAAAGAGAAACACTGGGGCAGGAGAGAGAGAAACACTGGGGAGAGAGAGAAACACTGGGGTAGGAGCGAGAAACAATGGGGAGAGAGAGAGTTAGAGAAACACTGGGGTGAGATTCAGAAAAACTGGGGGGAGAGAGAGAGAAACACTGGGGAGAGAGAGAGAGAGAAACACTGGCGGAGAGAGAGAGGGAGAAACACTGGGGACAGAGACAGAGTGAGAGAGCGAGACACTGGGGGAGGAGAGAGAGAAACACTGGGGAGAGAGAGAAACACTGGGGGAGGAGAGAGAAACAATGGGGAGAGAGAGAGTTAGAGAAACACTGGGGTGAGATTCAGAAACACTGGGGGGAGAGAGAGAGAAACACTGGGGAGAGAGAGAGAGAAACACTGGCGGAGAGAGAGAGGGAGAAACACTGGGGACAGAGACAGAGGGAGAGAGAGCGAGACACTGGGGGAGGAGAGAGAGAAACACTGGGGAGAGAGAGAAACACTGGGGGAGGAGAGAGAAACAATGGGGAGAGAGAGAGAGAGGAACTCTGGGGGGGAGAGAGAGTGAAACACTGGTGGGAGAGACAGAGTGAGAAACACTGGGAGAGAGAGAGAGAGAGAAACACTGGGGGGAGATAGAGAAACACTTGGGGAGAGAGAGAGAGAAATACTGCGGGGAGGGAGAGAGAGAGAAACACTGGGGGAGAGAGAGAGAGAAACACTGGGGGGAGAGAGAGAGAGAAACACTGGGGGGGAGAGAGAGAGAGAAACACTGGGGCGGAGAGAGAGAGAGAAACACTGGGGCGAGGGAGAGAAACACTGGGGCGAGAGAGAGAAACACTGGGGGGAGAGCGCGAGATACACTGGGGAGAGAGAAAGAGAGAAACACTGCGGAGAGAGAGAGTGAGAAAGAGAAACACTGGGGCAGGAGAGAGAGAAACACTGGGGAGAGAGAGAAACACTGGGGAGAGAGAGAAACACTGGCGGAGGAGAGAGAAACAATGGGGAGAGAGAGAGTTAGAGAAACACTGGGTGAGATTCAGAAACACTGGGGGGAGAGAGAGAGAAACACTGGGGAGAGAGAGAGAGAGAAACACTGGCGGAGAGAGAGAGAGGGAGAAACACTGGGGACAGAGACAGAGTGAGAGAGAGCGAGACACTGGGGGAGGAGAGAGAGAAACACTGGGGGAGGAGAGAGAAACAATGGGGAGAGAGAGAGAGAGGAACTCTGGGGGGAGAGAGTGAAACACTGGTGGGAGAGAAAGAGAGAGAAACACTGGGAGAGAGAGAGAGAGAGAAACACTGGGGGGAGATAGAGAAACACTTTGGGGAGAGAGAGAGGGAAATACAGCGGGGAGGGAGAGAGAGTGAAACACTGGGGCGAGAGAGAGAAACACTGGGGGGGGGGGAGCGAGAGAAACACTGGGGAGAGAGAAAGAGAGAAACACTGCGGAGAGAGAGAGTGAGAAAGAGAAACACTGGGGCAGGAGAGAGAGAAACACTGGGGAGAGAGAGAAACATTGGGGGAGGAGAGAGAAACAATGGGGAGAGAGAGTTAGAGAAACACTGGGGTGAGATTCAGAAACACTGGGGGGAGAGAGAGAGAAACACTGGGGAGAGAGAGAGAGAAACACTGGCGGAGAGAGAGAGGGAGAAACACTGGGGACAGAGACAGAGAGGGAGAGAGCGAGACACTGGGGGAGGAGAGAGAGAAACACTGGGGAGGGAGAGAAACACTGGGGGAGGAGAGAGAAACAATGGGAAGAGAGAGAGTTAGAGAAACACTGGGGTGAGATTCAGAAACACTGGGGGGAGAGAGAGAGAAACACTGGGGAGAGAGAGAGAGAAACACTGGCGGAGAGAGAGAGGGAGAAATACTGGGGACAGAGACAGAGAGGGAGAGAACGAGACACTGGGGGAGGAGAGAGAGAAACAATGGGGAGGGAGAGAAACACTGGGGGAGGAGAGAGAAACAATGGGAAGAGAGAGAGTTAGAGAAACACTGGGGTGAGATTCAGAAACACTGGGGGGAGAGAGAGAGAAACACTGGGGAGAGAGAGAGAGAAACACTGGCGGAGAGAGAGAGGGAGAAACACTGGGGACAGAGACAGAGAGGGAGAGAGCGAGACACAGGGGGAGGAGAGAGAGAAACACTGGTGAGAGAGAGAAACACTGGTGGAGGAGAGAGAAACAATCGGGAGAGAGAGAGTTATAGAAACACTTGGGTGAGATTCAGAAACACTGGGGGGAGAGAGAGAGAAACACTGGGGAGAGAGAGAGAGAGAAACACTGGCGGAGAGAGAGAGGGAGAAATACTGGGGACAGAGACAGAGAGAGAGAGAGCGAGAAACTGGGGGAGGAGAGAGAGAAACACTGGGGAGAGAGAGAAACACTGGGGCAGGAGAGAGAAACAATGGGGAGAGAGAGAGAGAGGAACTCTGGGGGGAGAGAGAGTGAAACACTGGTGGGAGAGAAAGAGAGAGAAACACTGGGAGAGAGAGAGAGAGAGAAACACTGGGGCGAGAGAGAGAAACACTGGGGGAGAGCGAGTGAAACACTGGGGAGAGAGAAAGAGAGAAACACTGCGGAGAGAGAGAGTGAGAGAGAGAAACACTGGGGAGAGAGAGAAACACTGGGGAGAGAGAGAAACACTGGGGAGAGAGAGAAACACTGGGGAGAGAGAGAAACACTGGGGAGAGAGAGAAACACTGGGGAGAGAGAGAAACACTGGGGAGAGAGAGAAACACTGGGGAGAGAGAGAAACACTGGGGAGAGAGAGAAACACTGGGGAGAGAGAGAAACACTGGGGAGAGAGAGAAACACTGGGGAGAGAGAGAAACACTGGGGAGAGAGAGAAACACTGGGGAGAGAGAGAAACACTGGGGAGAGAGAGAAACACTGGGGAGAGAGAGAAACACTGGGGAGAGAGAGAAACACTGGGGAGAGAGAGAAACACTGGGGAGAGAGAGAAACACTGGGGAGAGAGAGAAACACTGGGGAGAGAGAGAAACACTGGGGAGAGAGAGAAACACTGGGGAGAGAGAGAAACACTGGGGAGAGAGAGAAACACTGGGGAGAGAGAGAAACACTGGGGAGAGAGAGAAACACTGGGGAGAGAGAGAAACACTGGGGAGAGAGAGAAACACTGGGGAGAGAGAGAAACACTGGGGAGAGAGAGAAACACTGGGGAGAGAGAGAAACACTGGGGAGAGAGAGAAACACTGGGGAGAGAGAGAAACACTGGGGGAGGAGAGAGAAACAATGGGGAGAGAGAGAGTTAGAGAAACACTGGGGTGAGATTCAGAAACACTGGGGGGAGAGAGAGAGAAACACTGGGGAGAGAGAGAGAGAAACACTGGCGGAGAGAGAGAGGGAGAAACACTGGGGACAGAGACAGAGAGAGAGAGAGTGAGACACTGGGGGAGGAGAGAGAGAAACACTGGGGAGAGAGAGAAACACTGGGGGAGGAGAGAGAAACAATGGGGAGAGAGAGAGTTAGAGAAACACTGGGGTGAGATTCAGAAACACTGGGGGGAGAGAGAGAGAAACACTGGGGAGAGAGTGAGAGAGAGAAACACTGGCGGAGAGAGAGAGGGAGGAACACTGGGGACAGAGACAGAGAGAGAGAGAGAGCGAGACACTGGGGGAGGAGAGAGAGAAACTCTGGGGAGAGAGAGAAACGCTGCGGGAGGAGAGAGAAACAATGGGGAGAGAGAGGAGGGAGAGGAACTCTGGGGGGGAGAGAGAGTGAAACACTGGTGGGAGAGACAGAGTGAGAAACACTGGGAGAGAGAGAGAGAGAAACACTGGGGGGAGATAGAGAAACACTTGGGGAGAGTGAGAGAGAAATACTGCGGGGAGGGAGAGAGAGAGAAACACTGGGGGAGAGAGAGAGAGAAACACTGGGGGGAGAGAGAGAGAGAAACACTGGGGAGAGAGAGAGAGAAACACTGGGGCGAGGGAGAGAAACACTGGGGCGAGGGAGAGAAACACTGGGGCGAGGGAGAGAAACACTGGGGCGAGGGAGAGAAACACTGGGGCGAGGGAGAGAAACACTGGGGCGAGAGCGCGAGATACACTGGGGAGAGAGAAAGAGAGAAACACTGCGGAGAGAGAGAGTGAGAAATAGAAACACTGGGGCAGGAGAGAGAGAAACACTGGGGAGAGAGAGAAACACTGGGGAGAGAGAGAAACACTGGGGGAGGAGAGAGAAACAATGGGGAGAGAGAAAGTTAGAGAAACACTGGGTGAGATTCAGAAACACTGGGGGGAGAGAGAGAGAAACACTGGGGAGAGAGAGAGAGAGAAACACTGGCGGAGAGAGAGAGAGGGAGAAACACTGGGGACAGAGACAGAGTGAGAGAGAGCGAGACACTGGGGGAGGAGAGAGAGAAACACTGGGGAGAGAGAGAAACACTGGGGGAGGAGAGAGAAACAATGGGGAGAGAGAGAGTTAGAGTAACACTGGGGTGAGATTCAGAAACACTGGGGGGAGAGAGAGAGAAACACTGGGGAGAGAGAGAGAGAGAAACACTGGGGACAGAGACAGAGAGAGAGAGACACTGGGGGATGAGATAGAAACACTGGGCAGAGAGAGAGAGAGAAACACTGGGGGGCGATAGAGAAACACTGGGGTGAGGAGAGAGAGAGAAACACTGAGGGGAGAGAGAAAGAGAGAGAAACACTGGGGGGAGAGAGAGAGAAACACTGTGGGGAGAGAGAGAAACAATTGGGGGGGAGAGAGAAACACTGGGGGGAGAGAGAGAGAAACACTGGGGGAGAGAGAGAGAAACACTGGGGGGAGAGAGTGGGAAACACTGGGGGGAGAGAGTGGGAAACACTGGGGGGAGAGAGGGGGAAACACTGGTTGAGAGAGAGAAACACTGGGGGAGGGGAGAGAGAGAGAGAAGCACTGGGGAGAGAGAGAGAGAAACACTGCGGGGGGGGGGGAGAGAGAGAGAGAAACACTGGGGGAGGGAGAGAGAGAAACTATGAATTAGAAGTATTATTCGAAGTATTAATCAGGATATAGTCGGGGCATGTAACAAGGGAACAGTTGTAATTATTGGGGATTTTAACTATCATATTAACTGTACAAATCAAATTGGGCAGGGCAGCCTTGAGGAAGAGTTTATTGAGTGTATTAGGAATGGATTTCTTGAGCAGTATGTAACTGATCCTACAAGGGGGAATGCAACCTTGGACCTGGTCCTGTGCAATGAGCCAGGATTAATTAATAATGTCCTTGTTAAGGATCACCTTGGAATGAGTGACCATAACATGGTTACATTCCATATCCAATTAGAGGGTGAGAAGGTTGGTTCTCAAACAAGCGTACTGAGCTTGAATGAAGGAGACTATGATGGTATGAGAGCGGAATTGATTAAAGTGGACTGGGAAAATAGATTAAAGGGTAAGACGGTACATGAGCAGTGGTGTTCATTCAACGAGTTATTTTACAACTTTCAAAAAAAAAAATTCCACTGAGGAAAAAAGGGTGTAAAAGAAATGACAGCCATCCGTGGCTAAGTAAAGAAATTAAGGACAGTATCCGACTAAAAACAAGGACATATAAGGTAGCCAAACTTAGTGGGAGGATAGAAGATTGGGAAGTCTTCAAAAGACAGCAAAAAGTAACTAAAGGATTGATTAAGAAAGGGAAGATAGATTATGAAAATAAATTAGCAAAAAATATAAAAACAGATAGCAAGAGTTTCTACAGTTATATAAACAGAAAAAGGGTGGCTAAGGCAAACGTATCACCATCCCTGGGTATGTCCTGTCCCACCGGCAGGACAGACCCACCAGAAGTGGCGGTACAGTGATAAACAGTCAGGAGGGAGTGGCCCTGGGAGTCCTCAACATTGACTCTGGACCCCATGAAATCTCATGGCATCAGGTCAAACATGGGCAAGGAAACCTCCTGCTGATTACCAACTACCGTTCTCCCTCAGCTGATGAATCAGTCCTCCTCCATGTTGAACACCACTTGGAGGAAGCACTGAGGGTAGCAAGGGCACAAAATGTACTCTGCGTGGGGGACTTCAATGTCCATCACCAAGAGTGGCTCGGTAGCACCACTACTGACCGAGCTGGCCGAGTCCTGAAGGACATAGCTGCTAGACTGGGCCTGCGGCAGGTGGTGAGCGAACCAACACGAGGGAAAAACTTACTTGACCTCGTCCTCACCAATCTACCTGTCGCAAATGCATCTGTCCATGACAGTATTGGTAGGAGTGACCACCGCACAGTCCTCGTGGAGATGAAATCCCGTCTTCGCACTGAGGACACCATCCAACGTGTTGTGTGGCACTACCACCGTGCTAAATGGGATAGATTCAGAACAGATCTAGCAGCTCAAAACTGGGCATCCATGAGGCGCTGTGGGCCATCAGCAGCAGCAGAATTGTATTCCAGCACAATCTGTAACCTCATGGCCCGGCATATTCCTCACTCTACCATTACCAACAAGCCAGGGGATCAACCCTGGTTCAATGAGGAGTGTAGAAGAGCATGCCAGGAGCAGCACCAGGCGTACCTAAAAATGAGGTGCCAACCTGGTGAAGCAACAACTCAGGACTACATGCATGCTAAACAGCGGAAGCAACATGCTATAGACAGAGCTAAGCGATTCCACAACCAACGGATCAGATCAAAGCTCTGCAGTCCTGCCACATCCAGTCGTGAATGGTGGTGGACAATTAAACAACTAACGGGAGGAGGAGGCTCTGCAAACATCCCCATTCTCAATGATGGCGGAGTCCAGCAAGTGAGTGCAAAAGACAAGGCTGAAGCGTTTGCAACCATCTTCAGCCAGAAGTGCCGAGTGGATAATCCATCTCAGCCTCCTCCCGATATCCCCACCATCACGGAAGCCAGTCTTCGGCCAATTCGATTCACTCCACGTGATATCAAGAAACGGCTGAGTGCACTGGATACAGCAAAGGCTATGGGCCCCGACAACATCCCACCTGTTGTGCTGAAGACTTGTGCTCCAGAACTAGCTGCGCCTCTCGCCAAGCGTTCCAGTACAGCTACAACACTGGCATCCACCCGACAATGTGGAAAATTGCCCAGGTATGTCCTGTCCACAAAAAGCAGGACAAATCCAATCCGACCAATTACCGCCCCATCAGTCTACTCTCAATCATCAGCAAAGTGATGGAAGGTGTCGTCGACAGTGCTATCAAGCGGCACTTACTCACCAATAACCTGCTCACCGATGCTCAGTTTGGGTTCCGCCAGCTCCACTCGGCTCCAGACCTCATTACAGCCTTGGTCCAAACATGGACAAAAGAGCTGAATTCCAGAGGTGAGGTGAGAGTGACTGCCCTTGACATCAAGGCAGCATTTGACCGAGTGTGGCACCAAGGAGCCCTCGTAAAATTGAAGTCAATGGGAATCAGGGGGAAAACTCTCCAGTGGCTGGAGTCATACCTAGCACAAAGAAAGATGGTAGTGGTTGTTGGAGGCCAAGCATCTCAGCCCCAGGGCATTGCTGCAGGAGTTCCTCAGGGCAGTGTCCTAGGCCCAACCATCTTCAGCTGCTTCATCAATGACCTTCCCTCCATCATAAGGTCAGAAATGGGGATGTTCGCTGATGACTGCACAGTGTTCAGTTCCATTCGCAACCCCTCAGATAATGAAGCAGTCCGAGCCCGCATGCAGCAAGACCCGGACAACATCCAGGCTTGGGCTCATAAGTGGCAAGTAACATTCGCGCCAGATAAGTGCCAGGCAATGACCATCTCCAACAAGAGAGAGTCTAACCACCTCCCCTTGACATTCAACGGCATTACCATCGCCGAATCCCCCACCATCAACATCCTGGGGGTCACCATTGACCAGAAACTTAACTGGACCAGCCATATAAATACTGTGGCTAGGAGAGCAGGTCAGAGGCTGGGTATTCTGCGGCGAGTGACTCACCTCCTGACTCCCCAAAGCCTTTCCACCATCTACAAGGCGCAAGTCAGGAGTGTGATGGAATACTCTCCACTTGCCTCGATGAGTGCAGCTCCAACAACACTCAAGAAGCTAGACACCATCCAAGATAAAGCAGCCCGCTTGATTGGCACCCCATCCACCACCCTAAACATTCACTCCCTTCACCACCGGCGCACTGTGGCTGCAGTGTGCACCATCCACAGGATGCACTGCAGCAACTCGCCAAGGCTTCTTCGACAGCACCTCCCAAACCCGCGACCTCTACCACCTAGAAGGACAAGGGTCAGCAGGCGCATGGGAACAACACCACCTGCACGTTCCCCTCCAAGTCACACACCATCCCGACTTGGAAATTTATCGCCGTTCCTTCATTGTCACTGGGTCAAAATCCTGGATCTCCCTTCCTAACAGCGCTGTGGGAGAACCGTGACCACACGGACTGCAGCGGTTCAAGAAGGCGGCTCACCACCACCTTCTCAAGGGCAATTAGGGATGGGCAATAAATGCCGGCCTTGCCAGCGACGCCCACATCCCGTGAACGAATAAAAAAAAAGGCAAACGTAGATCCCTTAGAGGATGAGACCGGGAAATTAATGGTGGGAAACATGGAAATCGCAAAAATGCTGATCAAATATTTTGTTTCACTCTTTACGGTAGAGGACACTAAGAATATCCCAACACTGGACAAACAGGGGGCTCAAGGGGGGGGGGGCTAAGTACGATTAAAATCACTAAGGAATTGGTACTCAGTAAATTAATGGGACTCAAGGCGGATAAATCCCCTGGACCTGATGGCTTACATCCTGGGGTCTTGAGGGACGTGGCAATAGGGATTGTGGATGCTTTGGTAATAATTTTCCAAAATTCTCTGGACTCGGCAAAGGTCCCGGCAGATTGGAAAACTGCTAATGTAACACCCTTATTTAAAAAGAGTAGTAGGCAGAAGGCTGGAAATTATAGACCAGTTAGCCTAACATCTGTGGTGGGTAATATTTTGGAATCTATTATCAAGGAGACAGTAGCGGAACATTTGGATAAACATAATTTAATTGGACAAAGTCAGCATGGCTTTACAAAGGGGAAGTCATGTCTGACAAATTTGCTTGAGTTCTTTGAGGACATAACGTGCAGGGTGGATAAAGGGGAACCAGTGGACGTAGTGTATTTAGAATTCCAGATGGCATTCGACAAGGTACCACATAAAAGTTTATTGCTCAAGATAAAGAATCACTGGATTGGGGGTAATATTCTGGCATGGGTGGAAGATTGGTTATCGAACAGGAAGCAGAGAGTTGGTATAAACGGTTCATTCTCGGACTGGCAACCAGTAGCCAATGGTGTTCCGCAGGGGTCGGTGCTGGGTCCCCAACTCTTGACAATCTATATTAACGATTTGAAGGAGGGGACCGAGTGTAACATATCAAAGTTTGCAGATGATACAAAGATGGGAGGGAAAGTGGAGAGTGAGGAGGACATTAAAAACCTACAGGGGATATAGACAGGCTGGGTGAGTGGGCGGAGATTTGGCAGATGCAATACAATATTGGAAAATGTGAGGTTATGCACTTTGGCAGGAAAAATCAGAGAGCAAGTTATTATCTTAAAGGCGAGAAACTGGAAAGTACTGCAGTACAAAGGGATCTGGGGGTCGTAGTGCAAGAAGTTCAAAAAGATAGTATGCAGGTGCTGCAGGTGATCAAGAAGGCCAACGGAATGTTGGCATTTATTGCTAGGGGGATAGAATATAAAAACAGGGATGTATTGCTGCAGTTATATAAGGTATTGGTGAGACCGCACCTGGAATACTGCATACAGTTTTGGTCTCCATACTTAAGAAAAGTCAAACTTGCTCTCGAGGCAGTACAAAGAAGGTTCACTCGGTTAATCCCGGGGATGAGGTGGCGGACATATGAGGAGAGGTTGAGTAGATTGGGACTCTACTCATTGGAGTTCAGAAGAATGAGAGGCGATCTTATTGAAACATATAAGATTGTGAAGGGGCTTGATCGGGTGGATGCGGTAAGGATGTTCCCAAGGATGGATGAAACTAGAACTAGGGGGCATAATCTTAGAATAAGGGGCTGCTCTTTCAAAACTGAGATGAGGAGAAACTTCTTCACTCAGAAGGTAGTAGGTCTGTGGAATTTGCTGCCCAAGTAAGCTGTGGAAGCTACATCATTATAAAAATTTATAACGGAAATCGACAATTTCCTAGAAGTAAAGGGAATTAGGGGTTACGGGGAGCGGGCAGGAAATAGGACATGAATTTAGTTTTGAGGTTAGGATCAGATTAGCCATGATCTTATTGAATGGCGGAGCAGGCTCGAGGGGCCGATCGGCCTACTCCTATTTCTTATGTTCTTATGTTCTTAAACACTGGGGAGAGAGAGAGAGGGAGAGAGAAAAACACTTGGGGGAGAGAGAGAGAGAGAGAGAGAGAAACACTGGGGGGAGAGAGAGAGAAACACTGGGGTAGAGAGAGAAAGAGAAACACTGGGGTAGAGAGAGAAAGAGAAACACTGTGGGGAGAGAGAGAAAAACACTGGGGAGAGAGAGGAACACTGTGGAGAGAGAGAGAGAGAGAGAAACACTGGGGGGAGACAGAGAGAAACACTGGGGGGAGACAGAGAGAAACACTGGGGAGAGACAGAGAGAAACACTGGGGAGAGACAGAGAGAAACACTGGGGAGAGACAGAGAGAAACACTGGGGAGAGACAGAGAGAAACACTGGGGAGAGACAGAGAGAAACACTGGGGAGAGACAGAGAGAAACACTGGGGAGAGACAGAGAGAAACACTGGGGAGAGACAGAGAGAAACACTGGGGAGAGACAGAGAGAAACACTGGGGAGAGACAGAGAGAAACACTGGGGAGAGACAGAGAGAAACACTGGGGAGAGACAGAGAGAAACACTGGGGAGAGACAGAGAGAAACACTGGGGAGAGACAGAGAAACACTGGTGGGAGGGACAGAGAAACACTGGTGGGAGAGAGAGAATAACACTGGTGGGAGAGAGAGATAAACACTGGGGGGAGAGAGAGATAAACACTGGGGGGAGAGAGAGATAAACACTGGGGGGAGAGAGAGATAAACACTGGGGGGAGAGAGAGAGAAAAACTGGGGGGAGAGAGAGAGAAAAACTGGGGGGAGAGAGAGAGAAAAACTGGGGGGAGAGAGAGAGAAAAACTGGGGGGAGAGAGAGAGAAAAACTGGGGGGAGAGAGAGAAAAACTGGGGGGAGAGAGAGAGAAAAACTGGGGGGAGAGAGAGAAACACTGGGGGGAGAGAGAGAAACACTGGGGGGAGAGAGAGAAACACTGGGGGGAGAGAGGGAGAGAAAAACACTGGGGAGAGAGAGAGAGAAACACTGGGGAGAGAGAGAGAGAAACACTGGGCGGAGAGAGAGAGAAACACTGGTGGAGAGAGAGAGAAACACTGGGGGGTGAGAGAGAGAAACAATGGGGTAGAGAGAGAGAAAAACTGGGGAGAGAGAGAGAGAGAGAGCGAGAAACATTGTGTGGAGAGAGAGAGAGAGTCATAGAGTCATACAGCACGGATAGAGGCCCTTCGGCACATCGTGTCCGCGCCGGCCATCAGCCCTGTCTACTCTAATCCCATATTCCAGCATTTGGTCCGTAGCCTTGTATGCTATGGCATTTCAAGTGCTCATCCAAATGCTTCTTGAATGTTGTGAGGGTTCCTGCCTCCACAACCCTTTCAGGCAGTGAGTTCCAGACTCCAACCACCCTCTGGGTGAAAAAGTTCTTTCTCAAATCCCCTCTAAACCTCCCGCCTTTTACCTTGAATCTATGTCCCCTTGTTATAGAACCCTCAACGAAGGGAAAAAGCTCCTCAGTATCCATCCTATCTGTGCCCCTCATAATTTTGTACACCTCAATCATGTCCCCCCTCAGCCTCCTCTGCTCCAAGGAAAACAAACCCAATCTTCCCAGTCTCTCTTCATAGCTGAAGCGCTCCAGCCCTGGTAACATCCTGGTGAATCTCCTCTGCACCCTCTCCAAAGCGATCACATCCTTCCTGTAGTGTGACGACCAGAACTGCACACAGTACTCCAGCTGTGGCCTAACCAGTGTTTTATACAGCTCCATCATAACCTCCTTGCTCTTATATTCTATGCCTCGGCTAATAAAGGCAAGTATCCCATATGCCTTCTTTACCACCTTATCTACCTGTTCCGCCGCCTTCAGGGATCTGTGAACTTGCACACCAAGATCCCTCTGACCCTCTGTCTTGCCTAGGGTCCTCCCATTCATTGTGTATTCCCTTGCCTTGAGAGAAACTCAGTCGGGAGAGAGAGAGAGAAACGCTGGGGAGGAGAGAGAGAAACACTGGGGTCAGAGAGAGACAGAGAAACACTGGGGGAGAGAGAGAAACACTGGGGGGAGAGAGAAAGAAACACTGCGGAGGAGAGAGAGAAACACTGCGGAGGAGAGAGAGAAAACTGGGGAGAGAGAGAGAAATACTGGGGGAGAGAGAGAGAAACACTGGGGGGAGAGAGAGAAACACTGCGGGGAGAGAGAGAGAGAAAAACACTGGGGGGAGAGAGAGAGAAACACTGGGGGGAGAGAGAGAGAAACATTGGTGGAGAGAGAGAGAAACACTGGGGGGTGAGAGAGAGAAACACTGGGGGGTGAGAGAGAGAAACACTGGGGGGTGAGAGAGAGAAACACTGGGGGAGAGAGAGAGAAAAACTGGGGGGAGAGAGAGAGAGAGCGAGAAACATTGTGAGGAGAGAGAGAGAGAGAAACTCAGTCGGGAGAGAGAGAGACAAACACTGGTCTGAGAGAGAGAGAGAAACACTGGGGGAGTGCGAGAAACACTTGGGGGAGAGAGAGAAACACTGGGGAGGAGGGCGAGAAACACTGGGGTGAGAGAGAGAGAAACACTTGTGGAGAGAGAGAAACTCAGTGGGGAGAGAGAGAGAGAGAAACACTGGGGAGGAGAGAGAGAAACACTGGGGAGGAGAGAGAGAAACACTGGGGGGGGGAGAGTGAGATAAAAACACTGGGGGAGAGAGTGAAACACTGCGGAGGAGAGAGAGAAACACTGGGGGGAGAGAGGGAGAAATACTGGGGGGGGGAGAGAGAGAAACACTGGGGGGGGGAGAGAGAGAAACACTGGGGGGAGAGAGAGAGAGAAAAACGCTGGGGGGAGAGAGAGACAAACACTGGGGGGAGAGGGAGAGAAAAACTGGTGGAGAGTGAGAGAGAGAGCGAGAAACATTGTGTGGAGAGAGAGAGAGAAACTCAGTCGGGAGAGAGATAGAGAAACATTGGGGAGGAGAGAGAGAAACACTGGTCTGAGAGAGAGAGAGAGAAACACGGGGGGAGAGCGAACAACACTTGGGGGAGAGAGAGAAACACTGGGGAGAAGGGCGAGAAACAATGGGGGGAGAGGGAGAGAAACACTGGTGGAGAGAGACAAACACTGCGGGGAGAGAGAGAGAATTACTGGGGGGAGAGAGAGAACCACTGGGGGAGAGAGATAGAGAAAAACACTGGGGGGAGAGACAGAGAGAGAAACACTGGGGGGAGAGAGAGAAAAGCACTGGGGGGAGAGAGAGAGAGAGAAACACTGGGTGAGAGTGATAGAGAAACACTGGGGGGAGAGAGAGAAACACTGGGGGGAGAGAGAGAAACACTGGGGGGAGAGAAATAATAACACTGGGGGGAGAGTGGGATAAACACTGGGGGGTGAGAGAGAGAAAAACTGGGGGTAGAGAGAGAGAAACACTGGGGGGAGAGAGAGAGAGAAACAGTGGGTGGAAAGAGGATGAAACAATGGGGGGAGACAGAGAAACACTGGGGGGAGAGAGAGAGAAAAACTGGGGGGGGGGGGGAGAGAGAGAGAAACAGTGGGGGGAGAGAGAGAGAAACACTGCGGGGAGAGAAAGAGAAACACTGGGTGAGAGAGAGAGAATCACTGGGGGGAGCGAGAGAGAGAAACAATGGGGGGAGGGAGAGAGAAAAACACCGGGGGGACAGAGAGAGAGAGATAAACACTGGGGGGGGGGGGGAGAGACAGAAACACTGTGGGGAGAGTGAGAGATACACTGGGAGGAGAGAGAGAAACACTGGGGGGAGAGAGAGAGAAACACTGGTGGAGAGAGAGAAACACTGGAGAAAGAGAGAGAGATGCACGGGGGGGGGGGGGAGAGAGAGAAACACTGGGGGGAAAGAGGGAGAGAGCTGAGAGAGAAATTCAGTGGGGAGAGAGAGAGAGAGAAACACTGGGGAGGAGAGAGAGAAACACTGGTGGGGGGGGGAGAGTGAGATAAAAACACTGGGGGAGAGAGAGAAACACTGGGGGGAGAGAGAGAGAAACACTGCGGAGGGGAGAGAGAAACACTGCGGAGGGGAGAGAGAAACACTGCGGAGGGGAGAGAGAGAGAAATACTGGGGGGAGAGAGAGAGAAATACTGGGGGGAGAGAGAGAGAAATACTGGGGGGAGAGAGACAGAGAAAAACGCTGGGGGGAGAGAGAGACAAACACTGGGGGGAGAGATGGAGAAAAACTGGGGAGAGACAGAGAGAGAGCGAGAAACATTGTGTGGAGAGAGAGAGAGAAACTCAGTCGGGAGAGAGATAGAGAAACATTGGGGATGAGAGAGAGAAACACTGGTCTGAGAGAGAGAGAGAGAGAAACACGGGGGGAGAGCGAACAACACTTGGGGGAGAGAGAGAAACACTGGGGAGAAGGGCGAGAAACAATGGGGGGAGAGGGAGAGAAACACTGGTGGAGAGAGACAAACACTGGGGGGAGAGAGAGAAACACTGAGGGGAGAGAAAGAATAACACTGGGGGGAGAGTGGGATAAACACTGGGGGGTGAGAGAGAGAAAAACTGGGGGTAGAGAGAGGGAAACACTGGGGGGAGAGAGATAGAGAAACAGTGGGTGGAAAGAGGGTGAAACAATGGGGGGAGACAGAGAAACACTGGGGGGAGAGAGAGAGAAAAACTGGGGGGGGGGGGAGAGAGAGAGAAACAGTGGGGGGAGAGAGAGAGAAACACTGCGGGGAGATAAAGAGAAACACTGGGTGAGAGAGAGAGAATCACTGGGGGGAGCGAGAGAGAGAAACAATGGGGGGAGGGAGAGAGAAAAACACCGAGGGGACAGAGAGAGAGAGATAAACACTGGGGGGGGGGGGGAGAGACAGAAACACTGTGGGGAGAGTGAGAGATACACTGGGAGGAGAGTGAGAAACACTGGGGGGAGAGAGAGAGAAACACTGGTGGATAGAGAGAAACACTGGAGTAAGAGAGAGAGATGCACGGGGGGGGGGGGGGAGAGAGAGAAACACTGGGGGGAAAGAGGGAGAGAGCTGAGAGAGAGAAACTCAGTGGGGAGAGAGAGAGAGAGAAACACTGGGGAGGAGAGACAGAAACACTGGTGGGGGGGGAGAGTGAGAGATACACTGGGAGGAGAGTGAGAAACACTGGGGGGAGAGAGAGAGAAACACTGGTGGAGAGAGAGAAACACTGGAGTAAGAGAGAGAGATGCACGGGGGGGGGAGAGAGAGAAACACTGTGGGGAAAGAGGGAGAGAGCTGAGAGAGAGAAACTCAGTGGGGAGAGAGAGAGAGAGAAACACTGGGGAGGAGAGAGAGAAACACTGGGGAGGAGAGAGAGAAACACTGGTGGGGGGGAGAGTGAGATAAAAACACTGGGGGAGAGAGAGAAACACTGGGGGGAGAGAGAGAGAAACACTGCGGAGGAGAGAGAGAAACACTGGGGGGAGAGAGAGAGAAATACTGGGGGGAGAGAGACAGAGAAAAACGCTGGGGGGAGAGAGAGACAAACACTGGGGGGAGAGTGAGAGAAAAACTGGGGAGAGAGAGAGAGAGAGCGAGAAACATTGTGTGGAGAGAGAGAGAAACTCAGTCGGGAGAGAGATAGAGAAACATTGGGGATGAGAGAGAGAAACACTGGTCTGAGAGAGAGAGAGAGAAACACGGGGGGAGAGCGAACAACACTTGGGGTGAGAGAGAAACACTGGGGAGAAGGGCGAGAAACAATGGGGGGAGAGGGAGAGAAACACTGGTGGAGAGAGATAGAGAAACACTGGGGGGAGAGAGAAACACTGAGGGGAGAGAAAGAATAACACTGGGGGGAGAGTGGGATAAACACTGGGGGGTGAGAGAGAGAAAAACTGGGGGTGGAGAGAGGGAAACACTGGGGGAGAGAGATAGACAAAAACACTGGTGGGAGAGACAGAGAGAGAAACACTGGGGGGAGAGACAGAGAGAGAAACACTGGGGGGAGAGAGAGAAAAGCACTGGGGGGAGAGAGAGAGAGAGAGAAACACTGGGTGAGAGTGATAGAGAAACACTGGGGGGAGAGAGAGAAACACTGAGGGGAGAGAAAGAATAACACTGGGGGGAGAGTGGGATAAACACTGGGGGGTGAGAGAGAGAAAAACTGGGGGTGGAGAGAGGGAAACACTGGGGGGAGAGAGAGAGAGAAACAGTGGGTGGAAAGAGGGTGAAACAATGGGGGGAGACAGAGAAACACTGGGGGGAGAGAGAGAGAAACACTGGGGGGAGAGAGAGAGAAAAACTGGGGGGGGGGGAGAGAGAGAGAAACAGTGGGGGGAGAGAGAGAGAAACACTGCGGGGAGAGAAAGAGAAACACTGGGTGAGAGAGAGAGAAACACTGGGGGGAGCGAGAGAGAGAAACAATGGGGGGAGGGAGAGAGAAAAACACCGGGGGGAGAGAGAGAGAGATAAACACTGGGTGGGGGGGGGAGAGACAGAAACACTGTGGGGAGAGTGAGAGATACACTGGGAGGAGAGAGAGAAACACTGGTGGAGAAAGAGAGAAACACTGGTGGAGAAAGAGAGAAACACTGGTGGAGAAAGAGAGAAACACTGGTGGAGAAAGAGAGAAACTGGGGAGAGAGAGAGAGAGAGCGAGAAACATTGTGTGGAGAGAGAGAGAGAGAAACTCAGTCGGGAGAGAGAGAGAGAAACACTGGGGAGGAGAGAGAGAGAGAGAAACACGGGGGGAGAGCGAACAACACTTGGGAGAGAGAGAGAAACACTGGGGAGAAGGGCGAGAAACACTGGGGGGAGAGGGAGAGAAACACTGGTGGAGAGAGACAAACACTGGGGGGAGAGAGAGAGAAACACTGGGGGGAGAGAGAGAACAACTGGGGGGAGAGAGAGAACCACTGGGGGGAGAGACAGAGAGAGAAACACTGGGGGGAGAGAGAGAGAGAGAAACACTGGGGAGAAGGGCGAGAAACACTGGGGGCAGAGAGAGAGAAACACTGGGGGGAGAGAGAGAGAAACACTGGGGGGAGAGAGAGAACCACTGGGGGAGAGAGATAGAGAAAAACACTGGGGGGAGAGACAGAGAGAGAAACACTGGGGGGAGAGAGAGAAAAGCACTGGGGGGAGAGAGAGAGAGAGAATCACTGGGTGAGAGTGATAGAGAAACACTGGGGGGAGAGAGAGAAACTCTGAGGGGAGAGAAAGAATAACACTGGGGGGAGAGTGGGATGAACACTGGGGGGTGAGAGAGAGAAAAACTGGGGGTAGAGATAGAGAAACACTGGGGGGAGAGAGAGAGAGAAACAGTGGGTGGAAAAAGGGTGAAACAATGGGGGGAGACAGAGAAACACTGGGGGGAGAGAGAGAGAAACACTGGGGGGAGAGAGAGAGAAACACTGGGGGGAGAGAGAGAGAAACACTGGGGGGAGAGAGAGAGAAACACTGGGGGGAGAGAGAGAGAAACACTGGGGGGAGAGAGAGAGAAACACTGGGGGGAGAGAGAGAGAAACACTGGGGGGAGAGAGAGAGAAACACTGGGGGGAGAGAGAGAGAAACACTGGGGGGAGAGAGAGAGAAACACTGGGGGGAGAGAGAGAGAAACACTGGGGGGAGAGAGAGAGAAACACTGGGGGGAGAGAGAGAGAAACACTGGGGGGAGAGAGAGAGAAACACTGGGGGGAGAGAGAGAGAAACACTGGGGGGAGAGAGAGAGAAACACTGGGGGGAGAGAGAGAGAAACACTGGGGGGAGAGAGAGAGAAACACTGGGGGGAGAGAGAGAGAAACACTGGGGGGAGAGAGAGAGAAACACTGGGGGGAGAGAGAGAGAAACACTGGGGGGAGAGAGAGAGAAACACTGGGGGGAGAGAGAGAGAAACACTGGGGGGAGAGAGAGAGAAACACTGGGGGGAGAGAGAGAGAAACACTGGGGGGAGAGAGAGAGAAACACTGGGGGGAGAGAGAGAGAAACACTGGGGGGAGAGAGAGAGAAACACTGGGGGGAGGGAGAGAGAAACACTGGGGGGAGGGAGAGAGAAACACTGGGGGGAGAGAGAGAGAAACACTGGGGGGAGAGAGAGAGAAACACTGGGGGGAGAGAGAGAGAAACACTGGGGGGAGAGAGAGAGAAACACTGGGGGGAGAGAGAGAGAAACACTGGGGGGAGAGAGAGAGAAACACTGGGGGGAGAGAGAGAGAAACACTGGGGGGAGAGAGAGAGAAACACTGGGGGGGGGGGAGAGAGAGAGAAACAGTGGGGGGAGAGAGAGAGAAACACTGGGGGGAGAGAGAGAGAGAGAAACACGGGGGGAGAGCGAACAACACTTGGGGGAGAGAGAGAAACACTGGGGAGAAGGGCGAGAAACACTGGGGGGAGAGGGAGAGAAACACTGGTGGAGAGAGACAAACACTGGGGGGAGAGAGAGAGAAACACTGGGGGGAGAGAGAGAACCACTGGGGGAGAGAGATAGAGAAAAACATTGTGGGGAGAGACAGAGAGAGAAACACTGGGGGGAGAGAGAGAAAAGCACTGGGGGGAGAGAGAGAGAGAGAAACACTGGGGAGAAGGGCGAGAAACACTGGGGGGAGAGGGAGAGAAACACTGGTGGAGAGAGACAAACACTGGGGGGAGAGAGAGAGAAACACTGGGGGGAGAGAGAGAACCACTGGGGGAGAGAGACAGAGAAAAACACTGGGGGGAGAGACAGAGAGAGAAACACTGGGGGGAGAGAGAGAAAAGCACTGGGGGGAGAGAGAGAGAGAGAAACACTGGGTGAGAGTGATAGAGAAACACTGAGGGGAGAGAAAGAATAACACTGGGGGGAGAGTGGGATAAACACTGGGGGGTGAGAGAGAGAAAAACTGGGGGTAGAGATAGAGAAACACTGGGGGGGAGAGAGAGAGAGAAACAGTGGGTGGAGCGAGGGTGAAACAATGGGGGGAGACAGAGAAACACTGGGGGGAGAGAGAGAGAAACACTGGGGGAAGAGAGAGAGAAACACTGGGGGAAGAGAGAGAGAAACACTGGGGGGAGAGAGACAGAGAAAAACGCTGGGGGGAGAGAGAGACAAACACTGGGGGGAGAGAGAGACAAACACTGGGGGGAGAGAGAGACAAACACTGGGGGGAGAGAGAGACAAACACTGGGGGGAGAGAGAGAGAGAGCGAGAAACATTGTGTGGAGAGAGGGAGAGAAACTCAGTCGGGAGAGAGATAGAGAAACATTGGGGATGAGAGAGAGAAACACTGGTCTGAGAGAGAGAGAGAGAGAGAAACACGGGGGGAGAGCGAACAACACTTGGGGGAGAGAGAGAAACACTGGGGAGAAGGGCGAGAAACAATGGGGGGAGAGGGAGAGAAACACTGGTGGAGAGAGACAAACACTGGGGGGAGAGAGAGAGAAACACTGGGGGGAGAGAGAGAACCACTGGGGGAGAGAGATAGACAAAAACACTGGTGGGAGAGACAGAGAGAGAAACACAGGGGGGAGAGAGAGAAAAGCACTGGGGGGAGAGAGAGAGAGAAACACTGGGTGAGAGTGATAGAGAAACACTGGGGGGAGAGAGAGAGAAACACTGGGGGGAGAGAGAGAGAAACACTTGGGGGAGAGAGAGAGAAACACTGGGGGGAGAGAGAGAGAAACACTGGGGGGAGAGAGAGAGAAACACTGGGGGGAGAGAGAGAGAAACACTGGGGGGGGGAGAGAGAGAGAAACAGTGGGGGGAGAGAGATAGAAACACTGCGGGGAGAGAGAGAAACACTGGGGGGAGAGAGAGAGAGAGAAACACGGGGGGAGAGCGAACAACACTTGGGGGAGAGAGAGAAACACTGGGGAGAAGGGCGAGAAACACTGGGGGGAGAGGGAGAGAAACACTGGGGGGAGAGGGAGAGAAACACTGGGGGGAGAGAGAGAGAAACACTGGGGGGAGAGAGAGAGAAACACTGGGGGGAGAGAGAGAACCACTGGGGGGAGAGAGAGAACCACTGGGGGGATAGACAGAGAGAGAAACACTGGGGGGAGAGAGAGAGAGAGAAACACTGGGGAGAAGGGCGAGAAACACTGGGGGGAGAGAGAGAGAAACACTGGGGGGAGAGAGAGAGAAACACTGGGGGGAGAGAGAGAGAACCACTGGGGGAGAGAGATAGAGAAAAACACTGGGGGGAGAGACAGAGAGAGAAACACTGGGGGGATAGAGAGAAAAGCACTGGGGGGAGAGAGAGAGAGAGAAACACTGGGGAGAAGGGCGAGAAACACTGGGGGGAGAGGGAGAGAAACACTGGTGGAGAGAGACAAACACTGGGGGGAGAGAGAGAGAAACACTGGGGGAGAGAGAGAACCACTGGGGGAGAGAGATAGAGAAAAACACTGGGGGGAGAGACAGAGAGAGAAACACTGGGGGGAGAGAGAGAAAAGCACTGGGGGGAGAGAGAGAGAGAGAAACACTGGGTGAGAGTGATATAGAAACACTGGGGGGAGAGAGAGAAACACTGAGGGGAGAGAAAGAATAACACTGGGGGGAGAGTGGGATAAACACTGGGGGGTGAGAGAGAGAAAAACTGGGGGTAGAGATAGAGAAACACTGGGGGGAGAGAGAGAGAGAAACAGTGGGTGGAAAAAGGGTGAAACAATGGGGGGAGACAGAGAAACACTGGGGGGAGAGAGAGAGAAACACTGGGGGGAGAGAGAGAGAAACACTGGGGGGAGAGAGACAGAGAAAGACGCTGGGGGGAGAGAGAGACAAACACTGGGGGGAGAGAGAGACAAACACTGGGGGGAGAGAGAGAGAGAGAGCGAGAAACATTGTGTGGAGAGAGAGAGAGAAACTCAGTCGGGAGAGAGATAGAGAAACATTGGGGATGAGAGAGAGAAACACTGGTCTGAGAGAGAGAGAGAGAAACACGGGGGGAGAGCGAACAACACTTGGGGGAGAGAGAGAAACACTGGGGAGAAGGGCGAGAAACAATGGGGGGAGAGGGAGAGAAACACTGGGGGGAGAGAGAGAGAAACACTGGGGGGAGAGAGAGAACCACTGGGGGAGAGAGATAGACAAAAACACTGGTGGGAGAGACAGAGAGAGAAACACAGGGGGGAGAGAGAGAAAAGCACTGGGGGGAGAGAGAGAAACACTGGGTGAGAGTGATAGAGAAACACTGGGGGGAGAGAGAGAAACACTGAGGGGAGAGAAAGAATAACACTGGGGGGAGAGTGGGATAAACACTGGGGGGTAGAGAGAGAGAAAAACTGGGGGTAGAGAGAGGGAAACATAGAATCATAGAATCATAGAAGTTACAACATGGAAACATGCCCTTCGGCCGAACATGTCCATGTCGCCCAGTTTATACCACTGAGCTAGTCCCAATTGCCTGCACTTGGCCCATATCCCTCGATGCCCATCTTCCCCATGTAACTGTCCAAATGCTTTTTAAAAGACAAAATTGTACCCGCCTCTACTACTGCCTCTGGCAGCTCGTTCCAGACACTCACCACCCTTTGAGTGAAAAAATTGCCCCTCTGGATCCTTTTGTATCTCTCCCCTCTCACCTTAAATCTGTGCCCCCTCGTTATAGACTCCCCTACCTTTGGGAAAAGATTTTGACTATCGACCTTATCTATGCCCCTCATTATTTTATAGACTTCTATAAGATCACCCCTTAACCTCCTACTCTCCAGGGAATAAAGTCCCAGTCTGTCTAACCTCTCCCTGGAAGTCAAACCATCAAGTCCCGGTAGCATCCTAGTAAATCTTTTCTGCACTCTTTCTAGTTTAATAATATCCTTTCTATAATAGGGTGACCAGAACTGTACACAGTACTCCAAGTGTGGCCTCACCAATGCTCTGTACAACTTCAACAAGACATCCCAACTCCTGCATTCAATGTTCTGACCAATGAAACCAAGCATGCTGAATGCCTTCTTCACCACCCTATCCACCTGTGACTCCACTTTCAAGGAGCTATGAATCTGTACTCCTAGATCTCTTTGTTCTATAAATCTCCCCAACGCCCTACCATTAACGGAGTAGGTCCTGGCCCGATTCGATCTACCAAAATGCATCACCTCACATTTATCTAAATTAAACTCCATCTGCCATTCATCGGCCCACTGGCCCAATTTATCAAGATCCCGTTGCAATCCTAGATAACCTTCTTCACTGTCCACAATGCCACCAATCTTGGTGTCATCTGCAAACTTACTAACCATGCCTCCTAAATTCTCATCCAAATCATTAATATAAATAACAAATAACAGCGGACCCAGCACCGATCCCTGAGGCACACCGCTGGACACAGGCATCCAGTTTGAAAAACAACCCTCGACAACCACCCTCTGTCTTCTGTCGTCAAGCCAATTTTGTATCCAATTGGCTACCTCACCTTGGATCCCATGAGATTTAACCTTATGTAACAACCTACCATGCGGTACCTTGTCAAATGCTTTGCTGAAGTCCATGTAGACCACGTCTACTGCACAGCCCTCATCTATCTTCTTGGTTACCCCTTCAAAAAACTCAATCAAATTCGTGAGACATGATTTTCCTCTCACAAAACCATGCTGACTGTTCCTAATTAGTCCCTGCCTCTCCAAATGCCTGTAGATCCTGTCCCTCAGAATACCCTCTAACAACTTACCCACTACAGATGTCAGGCTCACTGGTCTATAGTTCCCAGGCTTTTCCCTGCCTCCCTTCTTAAACAAAGGCACAACATTTGCTACCCTCCAATCTTCAGGCACCTCACCTGTAGCGGTGGATGATTCAAATATCTCTGCTAGGGGACCCGCAATTTCCTCCCTAACCTCCCATAACGTCCTGGGATACATTTCATCAGGTCCCGGAGATTTATCTACCTTGATGCGCGTTAAGACTTCCAGCACCTCCCTCTCTGTAATATGTACACTCCTCAAGACATCACTATTTATTTCCCCAAGTTCCCTAACATCCATGCCTTTCTCAACCGTAAATACCGATGTGAAATATTCATTCAGGATCTCACCCATCTCTGGGGGGAGGGAGAGAGAGAAACAGTGGGTGGAAAGAGGGTGAAACAATGGGGGGAGACAGAGAAACACTGTGGGGAGAGGGAGAGAAACAGTGGGGGGAGAGAGAGAAAAAAACTGGGGGGGGGGGAGAGAGAGAGAAACCGTGGGGGGAGAGAGAGAGAAACACTGCGGGGAGAGAAAGAGAAACACTGGGTGAGAGAGAGAGAAACACTGGGTGAGAGAGAGAGAAACACTGGGGGGAGCGAGAGAGAGAAACAATGGGGGGAGGGAGAGAGAAAAACACCGGGGGGAGAGAGAGAGAGATAAACACTGGGTGGGGGGGAGAGACAGAAACACTGTGGGGAGAGTGAGAGATACACTGGGAGGAGAGAGAGAAACACTGGGGGGAGAGAGAGAGAGAAACACTGGTGGAGAGAGAGAAACACTGGAGAAAGAGAGAAACACTGGAGAAAGAGAGAGAGATGCACGGGGGGTGGGAGAGAGAGAAACACTGGGGGGAGAGAGGGCGAGAAAAACACTGGGGGGAGCGAGAGAGAAACACTGGAGGGAGAGAGAGAGAAACACTGGTGGAGAAAGAGAGAAACACTGGGGGGTGAGAGGGAGAAACACTGGGGGAGAGAGAGAGAGAAATTGGGGAGAGAGAGAGAGAGAGCGAGAAAGATTGTGTGGAGAGAGAGAGAGAGAAACTCAGTCGGGAGAGAGAGAGAGAAACACTGGGGAGGAGAGAGAGAAACACTGGGGAGGAGAGAGAGAAACACTGGGGAGGAGAGAGAGAAACACTGGGGGGAGAGAGAGAGAGAGAAACACGGGGGGAGAGCGAACAACACTTGGGAGAGAGAGAGAAACACTGGGGAGAAGGGCGAGACACACTGGGGGGAGAGGGAGAGAAACACTGGTGGAGAGAGACAAACACTGGGGGGAGAGAGAGAGAAACACTGGGGGGAGAGAGAGAACCACTGGGGGGAGAGAGAGAACCACTGGGGGGAGAGAGAGAACCACTGGGGGGAGAGAGAGAACCACTGGGGGGAGAGAAAGAACCACTGGGGGGAGAGAGAGAACCACTGGGGGGAGAGAGAGAACCACTGGGGGGAGAGAGAGAACCACTGGGGGGAGAGAGAGAACCACTGGGGGGAGAGAGAGAACCACTGGGGGGAGAGAGAGAACCACTGGGGGGAGAGAGAGAAAAGCACTGGGGGGAGAGAGAGAGAGAGAAACACTGGGGAGAAGGGCGAGAAACACTGGGGAGAAGGGCGAGAAACAATGGGGGGAGAGGGAGAGAAACACTGGGGGGAGAGGGAGAGAAACACTGGGGGGAGAGGGAGAGAAACACTGGGGGGAGAGGGAGAGAAACACTGGGGGGAGAGGGAGAGAAACACTGGGGGGAGAGGGAGAGAAACACTGGGGGGAGAGGGAGAGAAACACTGGGGGGAGAGGGAGAGAAACACTGGGGGGAGAGGGAGAGAAACACTGGGGGGAGAGGGAGAGAAACACTGGGGGGAGAGGGAGAGAAACACTGGGGGGAGAGAGAGAGAAACACTGGGGGGAGAGAGAGAGAAACACTGGGGGGAGAGAGAGAACCACTGGGGGAGAGAGATAGAGAGAGAAACACTGGGTGAGAGTGATAGAGAAACACTGGGTGAGAGAGAGAAACTCTGAGGGGAGAGAAAGAATAACACTGGGGGGAGAGTGGGATGAACACTGGGGGGTGAGAGAGAGAAAAACTGGGGGTAGAGATAGAGAAACACTGGGGGGAGAGAGAGAGAGAAACAGTGGGTGGAAAAAGGGTGAAACAATGGGGGGAGACAGAGAAACACTGCGGGGTGAGAGAGAGAAACACTGCGGGGAGAGAGAGAGAAACACTGCGCGGAGAGAGAGAGAAACACTGCGCGGAGAGAGAGAGAAACACTGGGGGGAGCGAGAGAGAGAAACAATCGGGGGAGGGAGAGAGAAAAACACCGGGGGGAGAGAGAGAGAGATAAACACTGGGTGGGGGGGAGAGACAGAAACACTGTGGGGAGAGTGAGAGATACACTTGGGGGAGAGAGAGAAACACTGGGGAGGAGGGCGAGAAACACTGGGGTGAGAGAGAGAGAAACACTGGGGGGAGAGAGAGGGAGAGAAACACTGGGGAGGAGAGAGAGAAACACTGGGGGGGGGGGGGGAAAGTGAGATAAAAACACTGGGGGAGAGAGAGAAACACTGGGGGGAGAGAGAGAGAAACACTGCAGAGGAGAGAGAGAAACACTGCAGAGGAGAGAGAGAAACACTGGGGGAGAGAGGGAGAAATACTGGGGGGAGAGAAACACTGGGGGGAGAGAGAGAGAGAAAAACGCTGGGGGGAGAGAGAGACAAACACTGGGGGGAGAGAGAGAGAAAAACTGGTGGAGAGAGAGAGAGAGAGCGATAAAAATTGTGTGGAGAGAGAGAGAGAAACTCAGTCGGGAGAGAGATCGAGAAACATTGGGGAGGAGAGAGAGAAACACTGGGGGGAGAGAGAGAGAGAGAAACACGGGGGGAGAGCGAACAACACTTGGGGGAGAGAGAGAAACACTGGGGAGAAGGGCGAGAAACAATGGGGGGAGAAGGAGAGAAACACTGGTGGAGAGAGACAAACACTGCGGGGAGAGAGAGAGAAATACTGGGGGGAGAGAGAGAACCACTGGGGGAGAGAGATCGAGAAAAACACTGGGGGGAGAGACAGAGAGAGAAACACTGGGGGGAGAGAGAGAAAAGCACTGGGGGGAGAGAGAGAGAGAGAAACACTGGGTGAGAGTGATAGAGAAACACTGGGGGGAGAGAGAGAAACACTGAGGGGAGAGAAAGAATAACACTGGGGGGAGAGTGGGATAAACACTGGGGGGTGAGAGAGAGAAAAACTGGGGGTAGAGAGAGAGAAACACTGGGGGGAGAGAGAGAAACACTGGGGGGAGAGAGAGAGAAACACTGGGGGGAGAGAGAGAGAAACACTGGGGGGAGAGAGAGAGAAACACTGGGGGGGGAGAGAGAGAGAAAAACAGTGGGGGGAGAGAGAGAGAAACACTGCGGGGAGAGAGAGAGAATCACTGGGGGGAACGAGAGAGAGAAACACTGGGGGGACAGAGAGAGAGAGATAAACACTGGGGGGGGGGGGGAGAGACAGAAACTCTGTGGGGAGAGTGAGAGATACACTGGGAGGAGAGAGAGAAACACTGCGAGAGAGAGAGAGAGAAACACTGGTGGAGAGAGAGAAACACTGGAGAAAGAGAGAGAGATGCACGGGGGGGGGGGAGAGAGAGAAACACTGGGGGGAAAGAGGGAGAGAGAAACTCAGTGGGGAGAGAGAGAGAGAAACAGTGGGGAGGAGAGAGAGAGAAACACTGGTGGGGGGGAGAGTGAGATAAAAACACTGGGGGAGAGAGAGAAACACTGGGGGGAGATAGAGAAACACTGCGGAGGAGAGAGAGAAACACTGGGGGGAGAGAGAGAGAGAAAAACGCTGGGGGAGAGAGAGACAAACACTGGGGGGAGAGAGAGAGAAAAACTGGTGGAGAGAGAGAGAGAGAGAGCGAGAAACATTGTGTGGAGAGAGAGAGAGAAACTCAGTCGGGAGAGAGATAGAGAAACATTGGGGAGGAGAGAGAGAATCACTGGTCTGAGAGAGAAAGAGAGAAACACGGGGGGAGAGCGAACAACACTTGGGGGAGAGAGAGAAACACTGGGGAGAAGGGCGAGAAACAATGGGGGGAGAGGGAGAGAAACACTGGTGGAGAGAGACAAACACTGGGGGGAGAGAGAGAGAAACACTGGGGGGAGAGAGAGAACCACTGGGGGGAGAGAGATAGACAAAAACACTGGGGGGAGAGACAGAGAGAGAAACACTGGGGGGAGAGAGAGAAACACTGAGGGGAGAGAAAGAATAACACTGGGGGGAGAGTGGGATAAACACTGGGGGGTGAGAGAGAGAAAAACTGGGGGTAGAGAGAGGGAAACACTGGGGGTAGAGAGAGAGAGAGAAACAGTGGGTGGAAAGAGGGTGAAACAATGGGGGGAGACAGCGAAACACTGGGGGGAGAGAGAGAGAAACACTGGGGGGAGAGAGAGAGAAAAACTGGGGGGGAGAGAGAGAGAAACAGTGGGGGGAGAGAGAGAGAAACACTGCGGGGAGAGAAAGAGAAACACTGGGTGAGAGAGAGAGAAACACTGGGGGGAGCGAGAGAGAGAAACAATGGGGGGAGGGAGAGAGAAAAACACCGGGGGGAGAGAGAGAGAGATAAACACTGGGTGGGGGGGAGAGACAGAAACACTGTGGGGAGAGTGAGAGATACACTGGGAGGAGAGAGAGAAACACTGGGGGGAGAGAGAGAGAGAAACACTGGTGGAGAGAGAGAAACACTGGAGAAAGAGAGAGAGATGCACGGGGGGTGGGAGAGAGAGAAACACTGGGGGGAGAGAGGGAGAGAAAAACACTGGGGGGAGCGAGAGAGAAACACTGGGGGGAGAGAGAGAGAAACACTGGGGGGAGAGAGAGAGAAACACTGGGGGGAGAGAGAGAGAAACACTGGGGGGAGAGAGAGAGAAACACTGGGGGGAGAGAGAGAGAAACACTGGGGGGAGAGAGAGAGAAACACTGGGGGGAGAGAGAGAGAAACACTGGGGGGAGAGAGAGAGAAACACTGGGGGGAGAGAGAGAGAAACACTGGGGGGAGAGAGAGAGAAACACTGGGGGGAGAGAGAGAGAAACACTGGGGGGAGAGAGAGAGAAACACTGGGGGGAGAGAGAGAAAAACACTGGGGGGAGAGAGAGAGAAACACTGGGGGGAGAGAGAGAGAAACACTGGGGGGAGAGAGAGAGAAACACTGGTGGAGAAAGAGAGAAACAGTGGTGGAGAAAGAGAGAAACACTGGCGGGTGAGAGGGAGAAACACTGGCGGGTGAGAGGGAGAAACACTGGGGGAGAGAGAGAGAGAAACTGGGGAGAGAGAGAGAGAGAGCGAGAAACATTGTGTGGAGAGAGAGAGAGAGAGAGAAACTCAGTCGGGAGAGAGAGAGAGAAACACTGGGGAGGAGAGAGAGAAACACTGGGGAGGAGAGAGAGAGAGAGAAACACGGGGGGAGAGCGAACAACACTTGGGGGAGAGAGAGAAACACTGGGGAGAAGGGCGAGAAACACTGGGGGGAGAGGGAGAGAAACACTGGTGGAGAGAGACAAACACTGGGGGGGGAGAGAGAGAAACACTGGGGGGGGAGAGAGAACCACTGGGAGAGAGAGATAGAGAAAAACACTGGGGGGAGAGACAGAGAGAGAAACACTGGGGGGGAGAGAGAGAAAAGCACTGGGGGGAGAGAGAGAGAGAGAGAGAAACACTGGGGGGAGAGGGAGAGAAACACTGGTGGAGAGAGACTAACACTGGGGGGAGAGAGAGAGAAACACTGGGAGGAGAGAGAGAACCACTGGCGGAGAGAGATAGAGAAAAACACTGGGGGGAGAGACAGAGAGAGAAACACTGGGGGAGAGAGAGAAAAGCACTGGGGGGAGAGAGGGAGAGAGAAACACTGGGTGAGAGTGATAGAGAAACACTGGGGGGAGAGAGAGAAACTCTGAGGGGTGAGAAAGAATAACACTGGGGGGAGAGTGGGATAAACACTGGGGGGTGAGAGAGAGAAAAACTAGGGGTAGAGATAGAGAAACACTGGGGGGAGAGAGAGAGAGAAACAGTGGGTGGAAAGAGGGTGAAACAATGGGGGGAGACAGAGAAACACTGGGGGGAGAGAGAGAGAAACACTGGGGGGAGAGAGAGAGAAACACTGGGGGGAGAGAGAGAGAAACACTGGGGGGAGAGAGAGAGAAACACTGGGGGCAGTGAGAGAGGGAAACAATGGGGGGAGGGAGAGAGAAAAACACCGGGGGGAGAGAGAGAGAGATAAACACTGGGTGGGGGGGAGAGACAGAAACACTGTGGGGAGAGTGAGAGATAAACTGGTAGGAGAGAGAGAAACACTGGGGGGAGAAAGAGAGAGAAACACTGGTGGAGAGAGAGAAACACTGGAGAAAGAGAGAGAGATGCACGGGGGGGGGGGGGAGAGAGAGAAACTCAGTGGGGAGAGAGAGAGAGAAACACTGGGGAGGAGAGAGAGAAACTCTGGGGGGAAAGAGACAGAGAGAAACACTGGGGGAGAGAGAGAGAAAAACACCGGGGGGAGAGAGAGAGAGATGAACACTGGGTGGGGGGGAGAGACAGAAACACTGTGGGGAGAGTGAGAGATACACTGGGAGGAGAGAGAGAAACACTGGGGGGAGAAAGAGAGAGAAACACTGGTGGAGAGAGAGAAACACTGGAGAAAGAGAGAGAGATGCACGGGGGGGGGGGGAAGAGAGAGGAACTCAGTGGGGAGAGAGAGAGAGAGAAACACTGGGGAGGAGAGAGAGAAACTCTGGGGGGAAAGAGACAGAGAGAAACACTGGGGGAGAGAGAGAAACACTGGGGGGAGTGAGAGAGAAACACTGCGGAGGAGAGAGAGAAACATTGGGGGGAGAGAGAGAGAAATACTGGGGGGAGAGAGAGAAACAATGGGGGGAGAGAGGGAGAGAAAAACACTGGGGGGAGCGAGAGAGAAACACTGGGGGGAGAGAGAGAGAAACACTGGTGGAGAGAGAGAGAAACACTGGTGGAGAGAGACAGAAACGCTGGGGGGTGAGAGGGAGAAACACTGGGGGGTGAGAGGGAGAAACGCTGGGGGGTGAGAGAGAGAGAAACTGGGGAGAGAGAGAGAGAGAGCGAGAAACATTGTGTGGAGAGAGAGAGAGAGAAACTCAGTCGGGAGAGAGAGAGAGAAACACTGGGGAGGAGAGAGAGAAACACTGGGGGTAGAGAGAGAGAGAGAAAAACTGGGGGGAGAGAGAGAGAAACACTGCGGAGGAGAGAGAGAAACACTGGGGGGAGAGAGAGAGAGAAAAACACTGGGGGGAGAGAGTGAGAAACACTGGGGGGAGAGAGAGAGAAACATTGGTGGAGAGAGAGAGAAACACTGGGGGGTGAGAGAGAGAAACACGGGGGAGAGAGAGAGAAACACGGGGGAGAGAGAGAGAAAAACTGGGGAGAGAGAGAGATAGAGCGAGAAACATTGTGTGGAGAGAGAGAGAGAGAAACTCAGTCGGGAGAGAGAGAGAGAAACACTGGGGAGGAGAGAGAGAAACACTGGTCTGAGAGAGAGAGAGAGAAACACTGGGGGAGTGCGAGAAACACTTGGGGGAGAGAGAGAAACACTGGGGAGGAGGGCGAGAAACACTGGGGTGAGAGATAGAGAAACACTTGTGGAGAGAGACAAACACTGGGGGGAGAGAGAGAGAAACACTGGGGGGAGAGAGAGAGAAACACTGGGGGGAGAGAGAGAAACACTGGGGGGAGAGAGAGAAACACTGGGGGGAGAGAGAGAAACACTGGGGGGAGAGAGAGAGAAAAACACTGGTGGGAGTGAGAGAGAGAGAAACACTGGGGGGAGAGAGAGAGAAAAACACTGGGGGGAGAGAGAGAGAAAAACACTGGGGGGTGGGAGAGAGAAAAACACTGGGGGGAGAGAGAGAGGGAGCTGAGAGAGAGAAACTCAGTGGGGAGAGAGAGAGAGAAACACTGGGGAGGAGAGAGAGAAACACTGCGGGGGGGAGAGTGAGATAAATACACTGGGGGAGAGAGAGAAACACTGGGGGGAGAGAGAGAGAAACACTGCGAAGGAGAGAGAGAAACACCGGGGGGAGAGAGAGAGAAATACTGGGGGGAGAGAGAGAAACACTGGGGGGAGACAGAGAGAGAAAAACGCTGGGGGGAGAGAGAGACAAACACTGGGGGGAGAGAGAGAGAAAAACTGGTGGAGAGAGAGAGAGAGAGATCGAGAAACATGGTGTGGAGAGAGAGAGAGAGAGAGAGAGAAACTCAGTCGGGAGAGAGATAGAGAAACATTGGGGAGGAGAGAGAGAATCACTGGTCTGAGAGAGAGAGAGAAAATCACGGGGGGAGAGCGAACAACACTTGGGGGAGAGAGAGAAACACTGGGGAGGAGGGCGAGAAACATTGGGGGGAGAGGGAGAGAAACACTGGTGGAGAGAGACAAACACTGGGGGGAGAGAGAGAGAATCATAGAATCATCGAAGTTACAACATGGAAACAGGCCCTTCGGCCCAACATGTCCATGTCGCCCATTTTATACCACTAAGCTAGTCCCAATTGACTGCACTTGGCCCATATCCCTCTGTACCCATCTTACCCATGTAACTGTCCAAATGCTTTTTAAAAGACAAAATTGTACCCGCCTCCACTACTGCCTCTGGCAGCTCGTTCCAGACACTCACCACCCTTTGAGTGAAAAAAATGCCCCTCTGGACCCTTTTGTATCTCTCCCCTCTCACCTTAAATCTATGCCCCCTCGTTATAGACTCCCCTACCTTTGGGAAAATATTTTGACTATCGACCTTATCTATGCCCCTCATTATTTTATAGACTTCTATAAGATCACCCCTTAACCTCCTACTCTCCAGGGAAAAAAGTCCCAGTCTGTCTTATCTCTCCCTGTAAGTCAAACCATCAAGTCCCGGTAGCATCCTAGTAAATCTTTTCTGCACTCTTTCTAGTTTAATAATATACTTTCTATAATAGGGTGACCAGAACTGTACACAGTACTCCAAGTGTGGCCTCACCAATGCCCTGTACAACTTCAACAAGACATCCCAACTCCTGCATTCAATGTTCTGACCAATGAAACCAAGCATGCTGAATGCCTTCTTCACCACCCTATACACCTGTGACTCCACTTTCAAGGAGCTATGAATCTGTACTCCTAGATCTCTTTGTTCTATAACTCTCCCCAACGCCCTACCATTAACGGAGTAGGTCCTGGCCCGATTCGATCTACCAAAATGCATCACCTCACATTTATCTAAATTAAACTCCATCTGCCATTCATCGGCCCACTGGCCCAATTTATCAAGGTCCCGTTGCAATCCTAGATAACCTTCTTCACTGTCCACAATGCCACCAATCTTGGTGTCATCTGCAAACTTACTAACCATGCCTCCTAAATTCTCATCCAAATCATTCATATAAATAACAAATAACAGCGGACCCAGCACCGATCCCTGAGGCACACCGCTGGACACAGGCATCCAGTTTGAAAAACAACCCTCCACAACCACCCTCTGTCTTCTGTCGTCAAGCCAATTTTGTATCCAATTGGCTACCTCACCTTGGATCCCATGAGATTTAACCTTATGTAACAACCTACCATGCGGTACCTTGTCAAATGCTTTGCTGAAGTCCATGTAGACCACGTCTACTGCACAGCCCTCATCTATCTTCTTGGTTACCCCTTCAAAAAACTCAATCAAATTCGTGAGACATGATTTTCCTCTCACAAAACCATGCTGACTGTTCCTAATTAGTCCCTGCCTCTCCAAATGCCTGCAGATCCTGTCCCTCAGAATACACTCTAACAACTTACCCACTACAGATGTCAGGCTCACTGGTCTGTAGTTCCCAGGCTTTTCCCTGCCGCCCTTCTTAAACAAAGGCACAACATTTGCTACCCTCCAATCTTCAGGCACCTCACCTGCAGCGGTGGATGATTCAAATATCTCTGCTAGGGGACCCGCAATTTCCTCCCTAACCTCCCATAACGTCCTGGGATACATTTCATCAGGTCCCGGAGATTTATCTACCTTGATGCGCGTTAAGACTTCCAGCACCTCCCTCTCTGTAATATGTACACTCCTCAAGACATCACTATTTATTTCCCCAAGTTCCCTAACATCCATGCCTTTCTCAACCGTAAATACCGATGTGAAATATTCATTCAGGATCTCACCCATTTCTTGTGGTTCCGCACATAGATGACCTTGTTGATCCTTATGGGGCCCTACTCTCTCCCTAGTTACCCTTTTGCCCTTTATGTATTTGTAGAAGCTCTTTGGATTCACCTTTGCCTGATCTGCCAAAGCAATCTCATATCCCCTTTCTGCCCTCCTGATTTCTCTCTTAACTCTACTCCGGCAATCTCTATACTCTTCAAGGGATCCACTTGATCCCAGCTGCCTATGCATGTCATATGCCTCCTTCTTCTTTTTGACTAGTGCCTCAATCTCCCGAGTCATCCAAGGTTCCCTACTTCTACCAGCCTTGCCCTTCACTTTATAAGGAATGTGCTTACTCTGAACACTGGTTAACACACTTTTGAAGGCCTCCCACTTACCAGACGTCCCTTTGCCTGCCAACAGGCTCTCCCAATCAACTTCTGAAAGTTCCTGTCTAATACCATCAAAATTGGCCTTTCCCCAATTTAGAATCTTAACTTTTGGGCCAGACCTATCCTTCTCCATAGCTATCTTAAAACTAATGGAATTATGATCACTTGTCCCAAAGTGATCCCTCACTAACACTTCTGTCACCTGCCCTTCCTTATTTCCCAAGAGGAGGTCAAGTTTTGCCCCCTCTCTAGTCGGGCCATCCAAATACTGAATGAGAAATTCCTCCTGAATACACTCAACAAATTTCTCTCCATCCAAGCCCCGAATGCTATGGCTGTCCCAGTCAATGTTGGGAAAGTTAAAGTCCCCTACTATTACCACCCTATTTTTCTTGCAGCTGTCTGTAATCTCCTTACATATTTGCTCCTCAATTTCCCGTTGACTATTTGGGGGTCTGTAGTACAATCCTATCAAAGTGATCTCTCCCTTCTTATTTTTCCGTTCTACCCATATAGACTCAGTGGGCGAACCCTCGGATATATCCCCTCTCACTACTGCCGTGATGTTCTCCCTAATCAAGAACGCAACTCCTCCTCCTCTCTTACCTCCTGCTCTATCTTTCCTATAGCATCTGTACCCTGGAACATTGAGCTGCCAGTCCTGCCCCTCCCTTATCCATGTTTCAGTAATAGCTATAACATCCCAGTCCCATGTACCCATCCATGCCCTGAGTTCATCTGCCTTGCCCATCAGACTTCTTGCATTGAAATAAATGCAGTTTAATCTAGACTTCCCTTGGTCTTTGCCCTGCTTTCTCAGACCATCTGTCCGGTCATGTTTTGTACACTCTCCCTTAATGCCTTTTGTTTCTGTCACCATTTTATTTCCCACTGACTTCCTGCATCGGTTCCCATCCCCCTGCCACATTAGTTTAAACCCTCCCCAACAGCACTGGAAAACACTCCCCCTAGGACATTGGTTCCAGTCCTGCCCAGATGCAGACCGTCCAATTTGTACTGGTCCCACCTCCCCCAGAACCGGTTCCAATGGCCCAGGAATTTGAATCCCTCCCTCTTGCACCATCTCTCAAGCCACGTATTCATCTTAGCTATCCTGTCATTCCTACTCTGACTTGCCCGTGGCACTGGTAGCAATCCTGAGATTACTACCTTTGAGGTCCTACTCTTTAGTTTAACTCCTAACTCCCTAAATTCAGCTTGTAGGACCTCATCCTGTTTTGTACCTATATCGTTGGTGCCTATATGCACCACGACAAATGGCTGTTCATCCTCGCCCTCCAGAATGTCCTGCAGCCGCTCCGAGACATCCTTGACCCTTGCACCAGGGAGGCAACATACCATCCTGGAGTCTCGGTTGCGTCCGCAGAAACGCCTGTCTATTCCCCTTACAATCGAGTCCCCTATCACCATAGCTCTGCCACTCTTTTTCCTGCCCTCCTGTGCAGCAGAGCCAGCCACGGTGCCATGAACCTGGCCACTGCCACCTTCCCCTGGTGAGCCATCTCCCCCAACAGTATCCAAAACGGTATACTTGTTTTGGAGGGAGATGACCGCAGGGGACCCCTGCACTGCCTTCCTACTCTTCCTCTGTCTGTTGGTCACCCATTCACTATCTCCCTCAGTCATTTTTATCTGCGGTGTGACCAACTCACTGAACGTGCTATCCACGACTTTCTCAGCATCGCGGATGCTCCAAAGTGAGTCCATCCGCAGCTCCAGAGCCGTCAACCGGTCAAACAATAGCTGCAGCTGGACACACTTCCCGCAGGTGAAGGAATCAGGGATACAGGAAGGAGCCCTGAATTCCCACATCTCACAAGAGGAACATGACACGGCTCTGGGATCTCCTGCCATGACTTAACCCTTAAGTTAGCTTAACAACAACTGCAATGTCAAGAGAAAAAAAAGGAAAGAAAAACTACTTACCACTCCCTTTAAGGAGTTTACTCCTTTAAATTGTTCTCAATTTAGAGAATGTTAACGACACTAGGGACCTTGATTCACTAAAAAATAAACGCTACTACCCATAAGACCTGCAGACCTTCCCTTTTACTTCAGTTGCTGTCGATAAGTGGAAATACTCACCTGAACCTACTCACCAATCAGGTGCTTCCCCTGTGTCGCGTCCCGATCTGATTCCTGACGTCACTTCGAACTCGGTCGCAGCTCCGCTCGGCTCCTCTCAGCGCTCTGAAATCCCGCCTTTTATCGGACGCTCCCTCCGCTCGGCTCGGCTCCTCTCAGCTGTTCTCAGCGCTCTGAAATCCCGCCTTTTATCGGACGCTCCCTCCGCACGGCTCGGCTCCTCTCAGCTGTTCTCAGCGCTCTGAAATCCCGCCTTTTATCGGACGCTCCCTCCGCTCGGCTCCGCTCGGCTCCTCTCAGCACTCTGAAATCCCGCCTTTTATCGGACGCTCCCTCCGCTCGGCTCGGCTCCTCTCAGCTGTTCTCAGCGCTCTGAAATCCCGCCTTTTATCGGACGCTCCCTCCGCACGGCTCGGCTCCTCTCAGCTGTTCTCAGCGCTCTGAAATCCCGCCTTTTATCGGACGCTCCCTCCGCTCGGCTCGGCTCCGCTCGGCTCCTCTCAGCGCTCTGAAATCCCGCCTTTTATCGGACGCTCCCTCCGCTCGGCTCCTCTCAGCTGTTCTCAGCGCTCTGAAATCCCGCCTTTTATCGGACGCTCCCTCCGCTCGGCTCGGCTCCTCTCAGCTGTTCTCAGCGCTCTGAAATCCCGCCTTTTATCGGAGGCTCCCTCCGCTCGGCTCGGCTCCTCTCAGCTGTTCTCAGCGCTCTGAAATCCCGCCTTTTATCGGACGCTCCCTCCGCTCGGCTCGGCTCCTCTCAGCTGTTCTCAGCGCTATGAAATCCCGCCTTTGATCGGACGCTCCGCTCGGCTCCTCTCAGCTGTTCTCAGCGCTCTGAAATCCCGCCTTTTATCGGACGCTCCCTCCGCTCGGCTCCTCTCAGCTGTTCTCAGCGCTCTGAAATCCCGCCTTTTATCGGACGCTCCCTCCGCTCGGCTCGGCTCCTCCGCTCGGCTCGGAGAGAGAGGGAAACACTGAGGGGAGAGAGAGAAACACTGGGGGAGAGATAGAGTAAAACACTGGGGAGAGAGAGAGAGAGAGAAACACTGGGGGGAGAGAGAGAAAAGCACTGGGGGGAGAGAGAGAGAGAGAAACACTGGGTGAGAGTGATAGAGAAACACTGGGGGGAGAGAGAGAGCTGAGAGAGAGAAACGCAGTGGGGAGACAGAGAGAGAGAAACACTGGGGAGGAGAGAGAGAAACACTGGGGGGAGAGAGAGAGAAACACTGGGGGAGAGAGAGAAACACTGGGGGCAGAGTGAGAGAAACACTGCGCAGGAGAGAGAGAAAGACTGGGGGGAGAGAGAAAGAAATACTGGCGGAGAGAGAGAGAAAAACTGGGGAGAGAGAGAGAAACACTGGGGGGAGAGAGAGAGAGAAACAGTGGGTGGAGAGAGGGTGAAACAATGGGGGAGAGAGAGAAACACTGGGGGGAGAGAGAGAGAAACACTGGGTGAGAGAGAGAGAAACACTGGGGGGAGAGAGAGAGAGAGAGAAACAATGGGGGGAGAGAGAGAGAAAAACACCGGGGGGAGAGAGAGAGATAAACACTGGGGGGGGGGGGGGAGAGACAGAAACACTGTGGGGAGAGTGAGAGATTCAATGGGAGGAGAGAGAGAAACACTGCGAGAGAGAGAGAGAGAAACACTGGTGGAGAGAGAGAAACACTGGACAAAGAGAGAGAGATGCACGGGGGTGGAGAGAGATAAACACTGGGGGGAGAGAGCTGAGTGAGAGAAACTCAGTGGGGAGAGAGAGAGAGAAACACTGGGTATGAGAGAGAGAAACTCTGGGGGGAAAGAGACAGAGAGAAATACTGGGGGAGAGAGAGAAACACTGGGGGGAGAGAGAGAGAAACACTGCGGAGGAGAGAGAGAAACATTGGGGGAGAGGGAGAGAAATACTGGGGGGAGAGAGAGGAACACTGGGGGGAGAGAGGGAGAGAAAAACACTGGGGGGAGAGAGAGAAACACTGGGGGGAGAGAGAGGGAAGCACTGGTGGAGAGAGAGAGAAACACTGGGGGGTGAGAGAGAGAAACACTGGGGGAGAGAGAGAGAAAAACTGGGGAGAGAGAGAGAGAGAGCGTGAAACATTGTGTGGAGAGAGAGAGAGTCAAAGAGTCATAGAGTCATACAGCACGGATCGAGGCCGTTCGGCACATCGTGTCCGCGCCGGCCATCAGCCCTGTCTACTCTAATCCCATATTCCAGCATTTGGTCCGTAGCCTTGTATGCTATGGCATTTCAAGTGCTCATCCAAATGCTTCTTGAATGTTGTGAGGGTTCCTGCCTCCACAACCCTTTCAGGCAGTGAGTTCCAGACTCCAACCACCCTCTGGGTGAAAAAGTTCTTTCTCAAATCCCCTCTAAACCTCCCGCCTTTTACCTTGAAACTATGTCCCCTTGTTATAGAACCCTCAACGAAGGGAAAAAGCTCCTTAGTATCCATCCTATCTGTGCCCCTCATAATTTTGTACACCTCAATCATGTCCCCCCTCAGCCTCCTCTGCTCCAAGGAAAACAAACCCAATCTTCCCAGTCTCTCTTCATAGCTGAAGCGCTCCAGCCCTGGTAACATCCTGGTGAATCTCCTCTGCACCCTCTCCAAAGCGATCACATCCTTCCTGTAGTGTGGCGACCAGAACTGCACACAGTACTCCAGCTGTGGCCTAACCAGTGTTTTATACAGCTCCATCATAACCTCCTTGCTCTTATATTCTATGCCTCGGCTAATAAAGGCAAGTATCCCATATGCCTTCTTTACCACCTTATCTACCTGTTCCGCCGCCTTCAGGGATCTGTGAACTTGCACACCAAGATCCCTCTGACCCTCTGTCTTGCCTAGGGTCCTCCCATTCATTGTGTATTCCCTTGCCTTGAGAGAAACTCAGTCGGGAGAGAGAGAGAGAAACACTGGGGAGGAGAGAGATAAACACTGGGGGGAGAGAGAGAGAGAGAAACACTGGGGGAGAGAGAGAAACACTGGGGGGAGAGAGAGAGAAACACTGCGGAGGAGAGAGAGAAACACTGGGGGGAGAGAGAGAGAAATACTGGGGGGAGAGAGAGAAACACTGGGGGGAGAGAGAGAGAGAAAAACACTGGGGGAGAGAGAGAAAAACTGGGGAGAGAGAGCGAGAAACATTGTGTGGAGAGAGAGGGAGAGAAACTCAGTCGGGAGAGAGAGAGAGAAACACTGGGGAGGAGAGAGAGAAACACTGGTCTGAGAGAGAGAGAGAGAAACACTGGGGGAGTGCGAGAAACACTTGGGGGAGAGAGAGAAACACTGGGGAGGAGGGCGAGAAACACTGGGGTGAGAGAGAGAGAAACACTTGTGGAGAGAGACAAACACTGGGGGGAGAGAGAGAGAGAGAGAGAGAGAGAAACATTGGGGGGAGAGAGAGAGCTGAGAGAGAGAAACTCAGTGGGGAGAGAGAGAGAGAGAAACACTGGGGAGGAGAGAGAGAAACACTGGGGGGGGGAGAGTGAGATAAAAACACTGGGGGAGAGAGAGAAACACTGGGGGGAGAGAGAGAGAAACACTGCGGAGGAGAGAGAGAAACACTGGGGGGAGAGAGAGAGAAATACTGGGGGGAGAGAGAGAAACACTGGGTGGAGAGAGAGAGAGAAAAACGCTGGGGGGAGAGAGAGACAAACACTGGGGGGAGAGAGAGAGAAAAGCTGGTGGAGAGAGAGAGAGAGCGAGAAACATTGTGTGGAGAGAGAGAGAGAAACTCAGTCGGGAGAGAGATAGAGAAACATTGGGGAGGAGAGAGAGAAACACTGGTCTGAGAGAGAGAGAGAGAAACACGGGGGGAGAGCGAACAACACTTGGGGGAGAGAGAGAAACACTGGGGAGAAGGGCGAGAAACACTGGGGGGAGAGGGAGAGAAACACTGGTGGAGAGAGACAAACACTGGGGGGAGAGAGAGAGAAACACTGGGGGGAGAGAGAGAACCACTGGGGGAGAGAGATAGAGAAAAGCACTGGGGGGAGAGAGAGAGAGAGAAAGACTGGGTGAGAGTGATAGAGAAACACTGGGGGGAGAGAGAGAAACACTGAGGGGAGAGAAAGAATAACACTGGGGGGAGAGTGGGATAAACACTGGGGGGTGAGAGAGAGAAAACCTGGGGGGTAGAGAGTGAGAAACACTGGGGGGAGAGAGAGAGAGAAACAGTGGGTGGAGAGAGGGTGAAACAATGGGGGGAGACAGAGAAACACTGGGGGGAGAGAGAGAGAAAAACTGGGGGGGGAGAGAGAGAAAAACACTGGGGGGAGAGAGAGAGAGAAACAGTGGGTGGAGAGAGAGAGAGAAACAGTGGGTGGAGAGAGGGTGAAACAATGGGGGGAGACAGAGAAACACTGGGGGGAGACAGAGAAACACTGGGGGGAGAGAGAGAGAAAAACTGGGGGGGGGAGAGAAAGAGAGACAGTGGGGGGAGAGAGAGAGAAACACTGCGGGGAGAGAAATAGAAACACTGGGTGAGAGAGAGAGAAACACTGGGGGGAGAGAATGAGAGAGAGAAACAATGGGGGGAGGGAGAGAGAAAAACACCGGGGGGAGAGAGAGAGAGATAAACACTGGGGGGGGGGGGAGAGACAGAAACACTGTGGGGAGAGAGAGAAACACTGGGAGAGAGATAGAGTAAAACACTGGGGGGAGAGAGAGAGAGAGAAACACTGGGGGGAGAGAGAGAAAAGCACTGGGGGGAGAGAGAGAGAGAGAAACACTGGGTGAGAGTGATAGAGAAACACTGGGGGGAGAGAGAGAGCTGAGAGAGAGAAACGCAGTGGGGAGACAGAGAGAGAGAAACACTGGGGAGGAGAGAGAGAAACACTGGGGGGAGAGAGAGAGAGAGAAACACTGGGGGAGAGAGAGAAACACTGGGGGGAGAGTGAGAGAAACACTGCGCAGGAGAGAGAGAAAGACTGGGGGGAGAGAGAAAGAAATACTGGCGGAGAGAGAGAGAAAAACTGGGGAGAGAGAGAGAAACACTGGGGGGAGAGAGAGAGAGAAACAGTGGGTGGAGAGAGGGTGAAACAATGGGGGGAGAGAGAGAAACACTGGGGGGAGAGAGAGAGAAACACTGGGTGAGAGAGAGAGAAACACTGGGGGGAGAGAGAGAGAGAGAGAAACAGTGGGGGGAGAGAGAGAGAAAAACACCGGGGGGAGAGAGAGAGAGATAAACACTGGGGGGGGGGGGAGAGAGACAGAAACACTGTGGGGAGAGTGAGAGATTCAATGGGAGGAGAGAGAGAAACACTGCGAGAGAGAGAGAAACACTGGTGGAGAGAGAGAAACACTGGACAAAGAGAGAGAGATGCACGGGGGTGGAGAGAGATGAACACTGGGGGGAGAGAGCTGAGTGAGAGAAACTCAGTGGGGAGAGAGAGAGAGAGAAACACTGGGTATGAGAGAGAGAAACTCTGGGGGGAAAGAGACAGAGAGAAATACTGGGGGAGAGAGAGAAACACTGGGGGGAGAGAGAGAGAAACACTGCGGAGGAGAGAGAGAAACATTGGGGGGAGAGAGAGAGAAATACTGGGGAGAGAGAGAGAAACACTGGGGGGAGAGAGGGAGAGAAAAACACTGGGGAGAGAGAGAGAGAAACACTGGGGGGAGAGAGAGGGAAGCACTGGTGGAGAGAGAGAGAAACACTGGGGGGTGAGAGAGAGAAACACTGGGGGAGAGAGAGAGAAAAACTGGGGAGAGAGAGAGAGAGAGCGTGAAACATTGTGTGGAGAGAGAGAGAGAGTCATAGAGTCATAGAGTCATACAGCACGGATAGAGGCCGTTCGGCACATCGTGTCCGCGCCGGCCATCAGCCCTGTCTACTCTAATCCCATATTCCAGCATTTGGTCCGTAGCCTTGTATGCTATGGCATTTCAAGTGCTCATCCAAATGCTTCTTGAATGTTGTGAGGGTTCCTGCCTCCACAACCCTTTCAGGCAGTGAGTTCCAGACTCCAACCACCCTCTGGGTGAAAAAGTTCTTTCTCAAATCCCCTCTAAACCTCCCGCCTTTTACCTTGAAACTATGTCCCCTTGTTATAGAACCCTCAACGAAGGGAAAAAGCTCCTTAGTATCCATCCTATCTGTGCCCCTCATAATTTTGTACACCTCAATCATGTCCCCCCTCAGCCTCCTCTGCTCCAAGGAAAACAAACCCAATCTTCCCAGTCTCTCTTCATAGCTGAAGCGCTCCAGCCCTGGTAACATCCTGGTGAATCTCCTCTGCACCCTCTCCAAAGCGATCACATCCTTCCTGTAGTGTGGCGACCAGAACTGCACACAGTACTCCAGCTGTGGCCTAACCAGTGTTTTATACAGCTCCATCATAACCTCCTTGCTCTTATATTCTATGCCTCGGCTAATAAAGGCAAGTATCCCATATGCCTTCTTTACCACCTTATCTACCTGTTCCGCCGCCTTCAGGGATCTGTGAACTTGCACACCAAGATCCCTCTGACCCTCTGTCTTGCCTAGGGTCCTCCCATTCATTGTGTATTCCCTTGCCTTGAGAGAAACTCAGTCGGGAGAGAGAGAGAGAAACACTGGGGAGGAGAGAGATAAACACTGGGGGGAGAGAGAGAGAGAGAAACACTGGGGGAGAGAGAGAAACACTGGGGGGAGAGAGAGAGAAACACTGCGGAGGAGAGAGAGAAACACTGGGGGGAGAGAGAGAGAAATACTGGGGGGAGAGAGAGAAACACTGGGGGGAGAGAGAGAGAGAAAAACACTGGGGAGAGAGAGAGAAAAACTGGGGGGAGAGAGAGAGAAACATTGGTGGAGAGAGAGAGAAACACTGGGGGGTGAGAGAGAGAAACACTGGGGGAGAGAGAGAAAAACTGGGGAGAGAGAGCGAGAAACATTGTGTGGAGAGAGAGGGAGAGAAACTCAGTCGGGAGAGAGAGAGAGAAACACTGGGGAGGAGAGAGAGAAACACTGGTCTGAGAGAGAGAGAGAGAAACACTGGGGGAGTGCGAGAAACACTTGGGGGAGAGAGAGAAACACTGGGGAGGAGGGCGAGAAACACTGGGGTGAGCGAGAGAGAAACACTTGTGGAGAGAGACAAACACTGGGGGGAGAGAGAGAGAGAGAGAGAGAGAGAGAGAGAAACATTGGGGGGAGAGAGAGAGCTGAGAGAGAGAAACTCAGTGGGGAGAGAGAGAGAGAGAAACACTGGGGAGGAGAGAGAGAAACACTGGGGGGGGGGAGAGTGAGATAAAAACACTGGGGGAGAGAGAGAAACACTGGGGGGAGAGAGAGAGAAACACTGCGGAGGAGAGAGAGAAACACTGGGGGGAGAGAGAGAGAAATACTGGGGGGAGAGAGAGAAACACTGGGTGGAGAGAGAGAGAGAAAAACGCTGGGGGGAGAGAGAGACAAACACTGGGGGGAGAGAGAGAGAAAAGCTGGTGGAGAGAGAGAGAGAGCGAGAAACATTGTGTGGAGAGAGAGAGAGAAACTCAGTCGGGAGAGAGATAGAGAAACATTGGGGAGGAGAGAGAGAAACACTGGTCTGAGAGAGAGAGAGAGAAACACGGGGGGAGAGCGAACAACACTTGGGGGAGAGAGAGAAACACTGGGGAGAAGGGCGAGAAACACTGGGGGGAGAGGGAGAGAAACACTGGTGGAGAGAGACAAACACTGGGGGGAGAGAGAGAGAAACACTGGGGGGAGAGAGAGAACCACTGGGGGAGAGAGATAGAGAAAAACACTGGGGGGAGAGACAGAGAGAGAAACACTGGGGGGAGAGAGAGAAAAGCACTGGGGGGGGGAGAGAGAGAGAGAAACACTGGGTGAGAGTGATAGAGAAACACTGGGGGGATAGAGAGAAACACTGAGGGGAGAGAAAGAATAACACTGGGGGGAGAGTGGGATAAACACTGGGGGGTGAGAGAGAGAAAACCTGGGGGGTAGAGAGTGAGAAACACTGGGGGGAGAGAGAGAGAGAAACAGTGGGTGGAGAGAGGGTGAAACAATGGGGGGAGACAGAGAAACACTGGGGGGAGAGAGAGAGAAACACTGGGGGGAGAGAGAGAGAAAAACTGGGGGGGGAGAGAAAGAGAGACAGTGGGGGGAGAGAGAGAGAAACACTGCGGGGAGAGAAATAGAAACACTGGGTGAGAGAGAGAGAAATACTGGGGGGAGAGAATGAGAGAGAGAAACAATGGGGGGAGGGAGAGAGAAAAACACCGGGGGGAGAGAGAGAGAGATAAACACTGTGGGGGGGGGGGAGAGAGACAGAAACACTGTGGGGAGAGAGAGAAACACTGGGAGAGAGATAGAGTAAAACACTGGGGGGAGAGAGAGAGAGCGAAACACTGGGGGGAGAGAGAGAAAAGCACTGGGGGGAGAGAGAGAGAGAGAAACACTGGGTGAGAGTGATAGAGAAACACTGGGGGGAGAGAGAGAGCTGAGAGAGAGAAACGCAGTGGGGAGACAGAGAGAGAGAAACACTGGGGAGGGGAGAGAGAAACACTGGGGAGAGAGAGAGAGAGAAACACTGGGGGAGAGAGAGAAACACTGGGGGGAGAGTGAGAGAAACACTGCGCAGGAGAGAGAGAAAGAAATACTGGCGGAGAGAGAGAGAAAAACTGGGGAGAGAGAGAGAAACACTGGGGGGAGAGAGAGAAACACTGGGGGGAGAGAGAGAGAGAAACAGTGGGTGGAGAGAGGGTGAAACAATGGGAGGAGAGAGAGAAACACTGGGGGGAGAGAGAGAGAAACACTGGGGGGAGAGAGAGAGAAAAACACCGGGGGGAGAGAGAGAGAGATAAACACTGGGGGGGGGGGGGGGAGAGACAGAAACACTGTGGGGAGAGTGAGAGATTCAATGGGAGGAGAGAGAGAAACACTGCGAGAGAGAGAGAGAGATGCACGGGGGTGGAGAGAGATGAACACTGGGGGGAGAGAGCTGAGTGAGAGAAACTCAGTGGGGAGAGAGAGAGAGAGAAACACTGGGTATGAGAGAGAGAAACTCTGGGGGGAAAGAGACAGAGAGAAATACTGGGGGAGAGAGAGAAACACTGGGGGGAGAGAGAGAGAAACACTGCGGAGGAGAGAGAGAAACATTGGGGGGAGAGAGAGAGAAATACTGGGGAGAGAGAGAGAAACACTGGGGGGAGAGAGGGAGAGAAAAACACTGGGGAGAGAGAGAGAGAAACACTGGGGGGAGAGAGAGGGAAGCACTGGTGGAGAGAGAGAGAAACACTGGGGGGTGAGAGAGAGAAACACTGGGGGAGAGAGAGAGAAAAACTGGGGAGAGAGAGAGAGAGAGAGAGCGTGAAACATTGTGTGGAGAGAGAGAGAGAGTCATAGAGTCATAGAGTCATAGAGTCATACAGCACGGATAGAGGCCGTTCGGCACATCGTGTCCGCGCCGGCCATCAGCCCTGTCTACTCTAATCCCATATTCCAGCATTTGGTCCGTAGCCTTGTATGCTATGGCATTTCAAGTGCTCATCCAAATGCTTCTTGAATGTTGTGAGGGTTCCTGCCTCCACAACCCTTTCAGGCAGTGAGTTCCAGACTCCAACCACCCTCTGGGTGAAAAAGTTCTTTCTCAAATCCCCTCTAAACCTCCCGCCTTTTACCTTGAAACTATGTCCCCTTGTTATAGAACCCTCAACGAAGGGAAAAAGCTCCTTAGTATCCATCCTATCTGTGCCCCTCATAATTTTGTACACCTCAATCATGTCCCCCCTCAGCCTCCTCTGCTCCAAGGAAAACAAACCCAATCTTCCCAGTCTCTCTTCATAGCTGAAGCGCTCCAGCCCTGGTAACATCCTGGTGAATCTCCTCTGCACCCTCTCCAAAGCGATCACATCCTTCCTGTAGTGTGGCGACCAGAACTGCACACAGTACTCCAGCTGTGGCCTAACCAGTGTTTTATACAGCTCCATCATAACCTCCTTGCTCTTATATTCTATGCCTCGGCTAATAAAGGCAAGTATCCCATATGCCTTCTTTACCACCTTATCTACCTGTTCCGCCGCCTTCAGGGATCTGTGAACTTGCACACCAAGATCCCTCTGAGCCTCTGTCTTGCCTAGGGTCCTCCCATTCATTGTGTATTCCCTTGCCTTGAGAGAAACTCAGTCGGGAGAGAGAGAGAGAAACACTGGGGAGGAGAGAGATAAACACTGGGGGGAGAGAGAGAGAGAGAAACACTGCGGAGGAGAGAGAGAAACACTGGGGGGAGAGAGAGAGAAATACTGGGGGGAGAGAGAGAAACACTGGGGGGAGAGAGAGAGAGAAAAACACTGGGGAGAGAGAGAGAAACAATGGGGGGAGAGAGAGAGAAACATTGGTGGAGAGAGAGAGAAACACTGGGGGGTGAGAGAGAGAAACACTGGGGGAGAGAGAGAAAAACTGGGGAGAGAGAGCGAGAAACATTGTGTGGAGAGAGAGGGAGAGAAACTCAGTCGGGAGAGAGAGAGAGAAACACTGGGGAGGAGAGAGAGAAACACTGGTCTGAGAGAGAGAGAGAAACACTGGGGGAGTGCGAGAAACACTTGGGGGAGAGAGAGAAACACTGGGGAGGAGGGCGAGAAACACTGGGGTGAGAGAGAGAGAAACACTTGTGGAGAGAGACAAACACTGGGGGGAGAGAGAGAGAGAGAGAAACATTGGGGGGAGAGAGAGAGCTGAGAGAGAGAAACTCAGTGGGGAGAGAGAGAGAGAGAAACACTGGGGAGGAGAGAGAGAAACACTGGGGGGGGAGAGTGAGATAAAAACACTGGGGGAGAGAGAGAAACACTGGTGGGAGAGAGAGAGAGAGAAACACTGGGGGGAGAGAGAGCGAAAAACACTGGGGGGAGAGAGAGAGAGAAACACTGGGGGAGAGTGATAGAGAAACACTGTGGGGAGAGTGATAGAGAAACACTGTGGGGAGAGAGAGAGAGCTGAGAGAGAGAAACTCAGTGGGGAGAGAGAGAGAAACACTGGGGAGGAGAGAGAGAAACACTGGGGGAGAGAGAGAGGGAGAAACACTGAGGGAGAGAGTGAAAAACACTGGGGAGAGAGAGAGGGGGAGAGAAAAACTGGGTGAGAGTGATAGAGAAAAACTGGGGGGAGAGAGAGAGCTGAGAGAGAGAAACGCAGTGGGGAGAGAGAGAGAGAGAAAAACACTGGGGAGGAGAGAGAGAAACACTTGGGGGAGAGAGAGAGAGAAACACTGGGGGAGAGAGAGAAACACTGGGGGAGAGTAAGAGAAACACTGCGCAGGAGAGAGAGAAAAACTGGGGGGTGAGAGAGAGAAACACTGGGGGAGAGAGAGAGAAAAACTGGGGAGAGAGAGAGAGAAAGCGAGAAACATTGTGTGGAGAGAGAGAGAGAGAAACTCAGCCAGGAGAGAGAGGGAGAAACACTGGGGAGGAGAGACAGAAACACTGGTCTGGGAGAGAAAGAGAAACACTGGGGGAGAGCGAGAAACACTTGGGGGAGAGAGAGAAACACTGGGGAGGAGGGCGAGAAACACTGGGGTGAGAGAGAGAGAAACACTGGTGGAGAGAGACAAACACTGGGGGAGAGAGAGAGAAACACTGGGGGGTTGAGAGAGAAACACTGAGGGAGAGAGAGAGAGAAAAACACCGGTGGGAGAGAGAGAGAGAGAAACACTGGGGGGAGAGAGAGAGAAAAACATTGGGGGGAGAGAGAGAGAAAAACTGGTGGGAGAGAGAGAGAAAAACACTGGGGGGAGAGAGAGAGAGAGAAACAGTGGGTGAGAATGATAGAGAAACACTGGGGGGAGAGAGACAGCTGAGAGAGAGAAACGCAGTGCGGAGAGAGATAGAGAGAAACACTGGGGAGGAGAGAGAGAAACACTGGGGGGAGAGAGAGAGAAAGAGAAACACTGGGGGAGAGAGAGAAACACTGGGGGGAGAGTGAGAGAAACACTTTGCAGGAGAGAGAGAAACACTGGGGGGGGGGGAGAGAGAGAGAAACACTGGGGGAGAGAGAGAGAAAAACTGGGGAGAGAAAGAGAGAGCGAGAAACATTGTGTGGAGAGAGAGAGAGTGAAACTCAGCCGGGAGAGAGAGAGAGAAACACTGGGGAGGAGAGAGAGAAACATTGGTCTGAGAGAGAGAGAAACACTGGGGGAGAGCGAGAAACACTTGTGTGAGAGAGAGAAACACGGGGGAGGAGGGCGAGAAACACTGGGGTGAGAGAGAGAGCGAGAAACTCTGGGGGAGAGAGAGAAAAACACTGGGGAGAGAGAGAGAGAGAGAAAAAAACTGGGTGAGAGTGATAGAGAAAAACTGGGGGGAGAGAGAGAGTTGAGAGAGAGAAACGCAGTGGGGAGAGAGAGAGAGAGAAAAACATTGGGAGGAGAGAGAGAAACACTGGGGGGAGAGAGAGAGAGAAACACTGCGGGAGAGAGAGAAACACTGGGGGAGAGAGACAGAAAAACTGGGGAGAGAGAGAGAGAAAGCGAGAAACATTGTGTGGAGAGAGAGAAACTCAGCCAGGAGAGAGAGGGAGAAACAATAGGGAGGAGAGACAGAAACACTGGTCTGGGAGAGAAAGAGAAACACTGGGGGAGAGCGAGAAACACTTGGGGGAGAGAGAGAAACACTGGGGAGGAGGGCGAGAAACACTGGGGTGAGAGAGAGAGAAACACTGGTGGAGAGAGACAAACACTGGGGGAGGGAGAGAGAAACATTGGGAGGTTGAGAGAGAAACACTGAGGGAGAGAGAGAGAGAGAAACACCGGTGGGAGAGAGAGAGAGAGAAACACTGGGGGGAGAGAGAGAGAAAAACACTGGCGGGAGAGAGAGAGAAAAACTGGTGGGAGAGAGAGACAAACACTGGGGGGAGAGAGAGAGAAAAACACTGGGGGGAGAGAGAGAGAGAGAAACACTGGGGGAGAGTGATAGAGAAACACTGGGGGGAGAGAGAGAGCTGAGATGGAGAAACTCAGTGGGGAGAGAGAGAGAGAAACACTGGGGGGAGAGAGAGAGAGAGAAACACTGGGGGAGAGAGAGAAACACTGGGGGAGAGAGAGAGAAACACTGGGGGAGAGAGAGAGAGAAAAACACTGGGGGGAGAGAGAGAGAGAGAAACACTGGGTGAGAATGATAGAGAAACACTGGGGGGAGAGAGACAGCTGAGAGAGAGAAACGCAGTGCGGAGAGAGATAGAGAGAAACACTGGGGAGGAGAGAGAGAAACACTGGGGGGAGAGAGAGAGAAAGAGAAACACTGGGGGAGAGAGAGAAACACTGGGGGGAGAGTGAGAGAAACACTGCGCAGGAGAGAGAGAAACACTGGGGGTGAGAGAGAGATAAACACTGGGGGAGAGAGAGAGAAAAACTGGGGAGAGAGAGAGAGAGCGAGAAACATTGTGTGGAGAGAGAGAGAGTGAAACTCAGCCGGAAGAGAGAGAGAGAAACACTGGGGAGGAGAGAGAGAAACATTGGTCTGAGAGAGAGAGAAACACTGGGGGAGAGCGAGAAACACTTGTGTGAGAGAGAGAAACACGGGGGAGGAGGGCGAGAAACACTGGGGTGAGAGAGAGAGAAACACTGGTGGAGAGAGACAAACACTGGGGGGAGATAGAGAGAAACATTGGGGGGAGAGAGAAACACTGGGGGAGAGAGAGAGAGAACAACACTGGTGGGAGAGAGAGAGAGAGAAACACTGGGGGGAGAGAGAGAGAAAAACACTGGGGGGAGAGAGAGAGAGAAACACTGGGGGAGAGTGATAGAGAAACACTGTGGGGAGAGAGAGAGAGCTGAGAGAGAGAAACTCAGTGGGGAGAGAGAGAGAGAGAAACACTGGGGAGGAGAGAGAGAAACACTGGGGGAGAGAGAGAGCGAGAAACACTGGGGGAGAGAGAGAAAAACACTGGGGAGAGAGAGAGAGAAAAAAACTGGGTGAGTGTGATAGAGAAACACTGGGGGGAGAGAGAGAGCTGAGAGAGATAAACGCAGTGGGGAGAGCGAGAGAGAGAAAAACACTGGGGAGGAGAGAGAGAAACACTGGGGGGAGAGAGAGAGAAACACTGGGGGAGAGAGAGAAACACTGGGGGAGAGTAAGAGAAACACTGCGCAGGAGAGAGAGAAACATTGCAGGGTGAGAGAGAGAAACACTGGGGGAGAGAGAGAGAAAAACTGGGGAGAGAGAGAGAGAAAGCGAGAAACATTGTGTGGAGGGAGAGAGAGAGAAACTCAGCCAGGAGAGAGAGGGAGAAACACTGGGGAGGAGAGACAGAAACACTGGTCTGAGAGAGAAAGAGAAACACTGGGGGAGAGCGAGAAACACTTGGGGGAGAGAGAGAAACACTGGGGAGTTGGGCGAGAATCACTGGGGTGAGAGAGAGAGAAACACTGGTGAAGAGAGACAAACACTGGTGGAGAGAGAGAGAAACACTGGGGGGAGAGAGAGAAACACTGGGGGAGAGAGAGAGAGAAAAACACCGGTGGGAGAGAGAGATAGAGAAACACTGGGGGGAGAGAGAGAGAAAAACACTGGGGGGAGAGAGAGAGAAACACTGGGGGAGAGTGATAGAGAAACACTGGGGGGAGAGCGAGAGCTGAGAGAGAGAAACTCAGTGGGGAGAGAGAGAGAGAGAAACACTGGGGAGGAGAGAGAGAAACACTGGGGAGGAGGGCGAGAAACACTGGGGGGAGAGAGAGAGTATCACTGCTGGAGACAGACAAACACTGGGGGGAGAGAGAAAGAAACACTGGGGGGAGAGAGAGAAACACTGGGGGAGAGAGAGAGAAAAACACTGGGGTGAGAGAGAGAGAGAGAAACACTGGGGGGAGAGATAGAAAAAAACACTGGGGGGAGAGAGAGAGAGAGAAACACTGGGGGAGAGAGAGAAACACTGGGGGGAGAGTGAGAGAAACACTGCGCAGGAGATGAGAAGCACTGGGGGGAGAGAGAGAGAAACACTGGGGGAGAGAGAGAGAAAAACTGGGGAGAGAGAGAGAGAGCGAGAAACAATGTGTGGAGAGAGAGAGAGTGATACTCAGCCGGAAGAGAGAGAGAGAAACAATGGGGAGGAGAGAGAGAAACACTGGTTTGAGAGAGAGAGAGAAACATTGGGGGAGAGCGAGAAACACTTGGGGGAGAGAGAGAAACACTGGGGGAGAGCGAGAAACACTTGGGGGAGAGAGAGAAACACTGGGGAGGAGGGCGAGACACACTGGGGTGAGAGTGAGAGAAACAATGATGGAGAGAGACAAACACTGGGGGGAGAGAGAGAGAAACACTGGGGGAGAGAGAAACACTGGGGGAGAGAGAGAGAGAAAAACACTGGTGGGAGAGAGAGAGAGAGAAACACTGGGGGGAGAGAGAGAGAAAAACACTGGGGGGAGAGAGAGAGAGCGAAACACTGGGGGAGAGTGATAGAGAAACACTGGGGGGAGAGAGGGAGCTGAGAGAGAGAAACTCAGTGGGGAGAGAGAGAGAGAGAAACACTGGGGAGGAGAGAGAGAAGCACTGGGGGGAGAGAGAGAGAGAGAAACACTGGGGGAGAGAGAGAAACACTGGGGGTTAGAGAGAGAGAAACACTGCGGAGGAGAGAGAGAAACACTGGGGGAGAGAGAAACACTGGGGGAGAGAGAGAGAGAAAAACACTGGTGGGAGAGAGAGAGAGAGAAACACTGGGGGGAGAGAGAGAGAAAAACACTGGGGGGAGAGAGAGAGAGAGAAACACTGGGGGAGAGTGATAGAGAAACACTGGGGGGAGAGAGGGAGCTGAGAGAGAGAAACTCAGTGGGGAGAGAGAGAGAGAGAAACACTGGGGAGGAGAGAGAGAAGCACTGGGGGGAGAGAGAGAGAGAGAAACACTGGGGGAGAGAGAGAAACACTGGGGGTTAGAGAGAGAGAAACACTGCGGAGGAGAGAGAGAAACACTGGGGGAGAGAGTAACAGAAACACTGGTGGAGAGAGAGAAATACTGGGGGGACAGAGAGAGAAACACGGGGGGAGAGAGAGAAACACTGTGGGGAGAGATAGAGAGAAAGACACTGGGGGGAGAGAGAGAGAAACACTGGGGGGAGAGAGAGAGAAACACTGGGGAAGAGAGAGAGAAAAACTGGGGAGAGAGAGAGAGAGAGAGAGAAACATTGTGTGGAGAGAGAGAGAGAGAAACTCAGTCGGGAGAGAGAAAGAGAAACAATGGGGAGGAGAGAGAGAAACACTGGTCTGAGAGAGAGAGAGAAACAGTGGGGGAGAGCGGGAAACAATGGGGGGTGAGAGAGAAACACTGGGGAGGAGAGAGAGAAACACATCGGGGGAGAGAGAGAGAAACACTGTTGGAGAGAGACAAACACTGGGGGGAGAGAGAGAGAAAAGCACTGGGGGGAGAGAGAGAGAAAAACACTGGGGGGAGAGAGAGAAATGCTGGGGGACAGAGAGAGAAACACTGGGGAGATAGAGAGAGCGAGAAACACTGTGGGGAGAGAGAGAGAGATACACTGGGGGAGAGAGAGAAACACTGGGGGGAGAGAGAGAGAAACATTGGTGGAGAGAGAGAAACACTGGAGAAAGAGAGAGAGAAACACTGGGAGGAGTGAGAGAATCACTAGGGAGATAGAGAGAAACAGTGGGGGAGAGAGAGAAAGACTGGGGTGAGAGGGAAACACTGGGGGGAGAGAGAGAAACAATGGGGAGAGAGAGATAAACACTGGGGAAGAGAAAGTGAAACACTGGCGGGATGGAGAGAGGGATATAGAGAAACAGTGGGGGGAGAAAGAGAGAGAGAGAAACACTGGGGAGAAAGACAGAGAGACACTGGGTGGAGAGAGGGTGAAACACTGGTGGGAGAGAGAGAGAGAAACACTGGAGTGGGAGAGAGAGAAAAACTGGGGAGAGAGAGAGAGAAACACTGGGGGAGGGAGAGAAACACTGGGGAGAGAGGGAGAGAGAGAAACACTGGGGAGGGAGAGAGAGAAACACTGAGGGAGAGAGAGAGAAACACTGTGGGGAGAGAGAGAAACACTGGGGAGAGAGAGGAGCACTGTGGAGAGAGAGAGAGAGAGAAACACTGGGGGAGGAAAGAGAGAGAGAAACACTGTGGGGATGGAGAGAGACAGAGAAACACTGGGGGGAGATAGAGAATCACTGGGGGGAGAGAGAGAGAAACAGTGGGGAGAGACAGAGAGAAACACTGGGGAGAGACAGAGAAACACTGGTGGGAGAGACAGAGAAACACTGGTGGGAGAGAGAGAATAACACTGGGGGGAGAGAGAGATAAACACTGGGGGGAGAGAGAGAGAAAAACTGGGGGGAGAGAGAGAGAAACACTGGTGGGAGAGAGAGAGAAGAACATTGGGTGGAGAGAGGGTGAAACACTGGTGGGAGAGAGAGAGAGAAATACTGGGGGGTGAGAGAGAGAGAAAAACACTGGAGAGAGAGGGAGAGAGAGAAACACTGGGGGGAGAGAGAGAAACACTGGGGAGAGAGAGGAACACTGGGGAGTGACAGAGAGAGAAACACTGTGGGAGGAGAGAGTGAGAGAGAGAGAGAAACAGTATGGGGATAGAGAGAGAGAGAAACACTGGAGGGATAGAGAGAAACACTGGGGGGAGAGAGGGAGAAAAACTGGGGGGAGTGAGAGAGAAACACTGGGGAGAGACAGAGAAACACTGGTGGGAGAGACAGAGAAACACTGGTGGGAGAGAGAGAATAGCATTGGGGGGAGAGAGAGATAAACACTGGGGGTGAGAGAGAGGGAAACACTGGGGGGAGAGAGAGAGAGAGAAGCACTGGGGGTGAGAGAGAGAGAAACACTTGGGGGAGAGAGAGAGGGAGAGAGATGGTGAAACACTGGGGGGAGAGAGAGGAACACTGAGGGGAGAGAGAGAGAGAGACACTGGTGGGAGAGAGATGGAAACTGGGGGGAGAGAGAGAGAAACACTGGGAGGAGAGAGAGAAACACTGGGGTGAGAGAGAGAGAAAAACACTGAGGGGAGAGAGAGAGGGAGAGAGAGAGAGAAACACTGGGGGGAGAGAGAGAGAGAGAAATACTGGGGAGAGAGAGGAACACTGTGGAGAGAGAAAGAGAGAGAAACACTGGGGGAGGAAAGAGAGAGAGATAGAAACACTGTGGGGATGGAGAGAGACAGAGCAACACTGGGGGGAGATAGAGAAACACTGGGGGGGAGAGAGAGAGAAACACTGGGGAGAGACAGAGAGAAACACTGTGGAGAGACAGAGAAACACTGGTGGGAGAGACAGAGAAACACTGGTGGGAGAGAGAGAATAACACTGGGAGGAGAGGGAGATAAACACTGGGGGGAGAGAGAGAGAAAAACTGGGGGGAGAGAGAGAGAAACACTGGGGGGAGAGAGAGAGAGAAACACTGGGTGGAGAGAGGGTGAAACACTGGTGGGAGAGAGAGAGAGAAATACTGGGGGGGGGAGAGAGAGAAACACTGGGGGGAGAGAGAGAAACACTGGGGGAGAGAGAGGAACACTGGGGAGAGAGAGAGAGAAACACTGTTGGAGGAGAGAGTGAGAGAGAGAGAGAAACAGTGTGGGGATAGAGAGAGGAAGAGAAACACTGGTTGGATAGAGATAAACACTGGGGGGAGAGTGGGAGAAACGCTGGGGGGAGAGAGAGAGACACTGGGGGGAGATAGAGTGACAATGGGGGGAGAGAGAGAGAGAAACACTGTGGGGTGTGAGAGAGTGAAACACTGGTGGGAGAGAGAGAGAGGAACACTGGGGTGAGACAGAGAAACACTGGTGGGAGAGACAGAGAAACACTGGTGTGAGAGAGAGAATAGCACTGGGGGAGAGAGAGATAAACACTGGGGGGAGGGAGAGAGTAACACTGGGGGGAGAGAGAGAGACACTGGGGGGAGATAGAGTGACAATGGGGGGAGAGAGAGAGAGAAACACTGTGGGGTGAGAGAGAGGGAAACACTGGTGGGAGAGAGGGAGAGAGAGAAACACTGGGGGAGAGAGAGAGAGAAACACTGGGGGGAGAGAGAGAGGGAGAGAGAGATAGAAACAGTGGGGGGAGAGAGAGGAACACTGGGGGGAGAGAGAGAGGGAGACACTGGGGGGAGAGAGAGAACCACTGGGGAGAGAGAGTGAAACACTGGGGGTGGAGAGAGAAACAGTGGGGGGAGAGAGAGAGAAACACTGGGGAGGGGATAGAGAAACACTGGGGGGTGGAGAGAGAGATAAACACTGCGGGTAGAGAGAGAAACACTGGGGAGAGAGCGAAACACTGGGGAGAGTGAGAAACACTGGGGAGAGAGACAGAAACACTGAGGTGAGAGAGAGAAACACAGCGGGGAGGAGAGAGAGAAACACTGGGGGGGGGGGAGAGAGAGAAACACTGGGTCGCGAGAGGGTGAAACACTGGTGGGAGAGAGAGAGAGAAACACTGCGGGTAGAGAGAGAAACACTGGGGAGAGAGCGAAACACTGGGGAGAGAGAGAAACACTGGGGAGAGAGACAGGAACACTGGGGGGAGAGAGAGAAACACAGGGGGGAGGAGAGAGAGAAACACTGGGGGGAGAGAGAGAAACACTGGGGGGTGGAGAGAGAGATAAACACTGCGGGTAGAGAGAGAAACACTGGGGAGAGAGCGAAACACTGGGGAGAGAGAGAAACACTGGGGAGAGAGACAGAAACACTGAGGTGAGAGAGAGAAACACAGCGGGGAGGAGAGAGAGAAACACTGGGGGGGGGGGGAGAGAGAGAAACACTGGATCGCGAGAGGGTGAAACACTGGTGGGAGAGAGAGAGAGAAACACTGCGGGTAGAGAGAGAAACACTGGGGAGAGAGCGAAACACTGGGGAGAGAGAGAAACACTGGGGAGAGAGACAGGAACACTGGGGGGAGAGAGAGAAACACAGGGGGAGGAGAGAGAGAAACACTGGGGGTGAGAGAGAAACACTGGGGAGGGAGAGAGAGAAACACTGGGGGAGGAAAGAGAGAGAGAGAGAGAAACACTGTGGGATTATAGAGAGAGAGAGAAACACTGGGGGGAGATAGAGAAACACTGGGGGGAGAGAGAGAAAAACTGGGGGGAGTGAGAGAGAAACAGTGGGGGCAGCGAGACACAAACACTGGGGAGAGACAGAGAAACACTGGTGGGAGAGACAGAGAAACACTTGTGGGAGAGAGAGAATAACACTGGGGGGAGAGAGAGATAAACACTTGGTGGAGAGAGGGTTAAACACTGGTGGGAGAGAGAGAGAGAAACACTGCGGGGGGAGAGAGAGAAACACTGGGGGAGAGAGAGAGAAATCCGGGGGGTGAGAGAGAAACACCGGAGAGAGAGAGGAACACTGGGGAGAGACAGAGAGAGAAACACTGTGGGAGGAGATAGTGAGAGAGAGAGAGAAACAGCGTGGGTAGAGAGAGAGAGAGAGAGAGAGATAAACACTGGAGGGAGAGAGAGAAACACTGGGGGGAGAGAGAGAGAAACACCGTGGGGAGAGAGAGAAACGCTGGGGGGAGAGAGAGAGCGACACTGGGGGGAGAGAGAGAGGAAAACACTGGGGGGAGAGAGAGAGAGAGAGAGAAACACTGGGGGGAGAGAGAGGATCACTGGGGGGAGAGAGAGAGAGCGACACTGGTGGGAGTGAGAGAGAAACACTGTGGGGAGAGTGATAAACACTGGGGGGGGGGGAGAGAGAGAGAGACACTGGTGGGAGAGAGATGGACACTGGGGGGAGAGAGAGAGGGGGAAACACTGGGGGGAGAGAGAGAGAAACACTGGGGGGAGAGAGAGAGAGAGAGAGAGAAACACTGGGGGAGAGTGATAGAGAAACACTGGGGGAGAGAGAGAGCTGAGAGAGAGAAACTCAGTGGGGAGAGAGAGAGAGAGAAACACTGGGGGGAGAGAGAGAGAGAGAAACACTGGGGGAGAGAGAGAAACACTGGGGGGAGAGAGAGAGAAACACTGGGGGAGAGAGAGAGAGAAAAACACTGGGGGGAGAGAGAGAGAGAGAAACACTGGGTGAGAATGATAGAGAAACACTGGGGGGAGAGAGACAGCTGAGAGAGAGAAACGCAGTGCGGAGAGAGATAGAGAGAAACACTGGGGAGGAGAAAGAGAAACACTGGGGGGAGAGAGAGAGAAAGAGAAACACTGTGGGAGAGAGAGAAACACTGGGGGGAGAGTGAGAGAAACACTGCGCAGGAGAGAGAGAAACACTGGGGGGGGGGGGAGAGAGAGAGAAACACTGGGGGAGAGAGAGAGAAAAACTGGGGAGAGAGAGAGAGAGCGAGAAACACTGGGGGAGAGAGAGAAAAACACTGGGGAGAGAGAGAGAGAGAGAAAAACTGGGTGAGAGTGATAGAGAAACACTGGGGGGAGAGAGAGAGCTGAGAGAGAGAAACGCAGTGGGGAGAGAGAGAGAGAGAGAAACACTGGGGAGGAGAGAGAGAAATACTGGGGTGGGAGAGAGAGAGAAACACTGGGGGAGAGAGAGAAACACTGGGGGAGAGTAAGAGAAACACTGCGCAGCAGAGAGAGAAACACTGGGGGTGAGAGAGAGAAACACTGGGGGAGAGAGAGAGAAAAAGTGGGGAGAGAGAGAGAGTGAAACTCAGCCGGGAGAGAGAGAGAGAAACACTGGGGAGGAGAGAGAGAAACATTGGTCTGAGAGAGAGAGAAACACTGGGGGAGAGCGAGAAACACTTGTGTGAGAGAGAGAAACACGGGGGAGGAGGGCGAGAAACACTGGGGTGAGAGAGGGAGAAACACTGGTGGAGAGAGACAAACACTGGGGGGAGATAGAGAGAAACACTGGGGGGAGAGAGAGAAACACTGGGGGAGAGAGAGAGAGAACAACACTGGTGGGAGAGAGAGAGAGAGAAACACTGGGGGAGAGTGATAGAGAAACACTGTGGGGAGAGAGAGAGAGCTGAGAGAGAGAAACTCAGTGGGGAGAGAGAGAGAGAGAGAAACACTGGGGAGGAGAGAGAGAAACACTGGGGGAGAGAGAGAGCGAGAAACACTGGGGGAGAGAGAGAAAAACACTGGGTAGAGAGAGAGAGAAAAACTGGGTGAGAGTGATAGAGAAACACTGGGGGGAGAGAGAGAGCTGAGAGAGAGAAACGCAGTGGGGAGAGAGAGAGAGAGAGAGAGAAACACTGGGGAGGAGAGAGAGAAACACTGGGGGAGAGAGAGAGAGAGAAACACTCGGGGAGAGAGAGAAACACTGGGGGAGAGTAAGAGAAACACTGCGCAGGAGAGAGAGAAACACTGGGGGGTGAGAGAGAGAAACACTGGGGGGTGAGAGAGAGAAACACTGGGGGAGAGAGAGAGAAAAACTGGGGAGAGAGAGAGAGAAAGCGAGAAACATTGTGTGGAGAGAGAGAGAGAAACTCAGCCAGGAGAGAGAGGGAGAAACACTGGGGAGGAGAGACAGAAACACTGGTCTGAGAGAGAAAGAGAAACACTGGGGGAGAGCGAGAAAACCTTGGGGGAGAGAGAGAAACACTGGGGAGGAGGGCGAGAAACACTGGGGTGAGAGAGAGAGAAACACTGGTGAAGAGAGACAAACACTGGTGGAGAGAGAGAGAAACACTGGGGGGAGAGAGAGAAACACTGGGGGAGAGAGAGAGAGAAAAACACCGGTGGGAGAGAGAGATAGAGAAACACTGGGGGGAGAGAGAGAGAAAAACACTGGGGGGAGAGAGAGAGAAACACTGGGGGAGAGTGATAGAGAAACACTGGGGGGAGAGCGAGAGCTGAGAGAGAGAAACTCAGTGGGGAGAGAGAGAGAGAGAAACACTGGGGAGGAGAGAGAGAAACACGGGGGAGGAGAGAGAGAGAAACACTGGGGGAGAGAGAGAGAAAAACTGGGGAGAGAGAGAGAGAGCGAGAAACATTGTGTGGAGAGAGAGAGAGTGAAACTCAGCCGGGAGAGAGAGAGAGAAACAATGGGGAGGAGAGAGAGCAACACTGGTCTGAGAGAGAGAGAAACATTGGGGGTGAGCGAGAAACACTTGGGGGGGAGAGAGAAACACTGGGGAGGAGGGCGAGACACACTGGGGTGAGAGTGAGAGAAACACTGGTGGAGAGAGACAAACACTGGGGGGAGAGAGAGAGAAACACTGGGGGGAGAGAGAAACACTGGGGGAGAGAGAGAGAGAAAAACACTGGTGGGAGAGAGAGAGAGAGAAACACTGGGGGGAGAGAGAGAGAAAAACACTGGGGGGAGAGAGAGAGAGAGAAACACTGGGGGAGAGTGATAGAGAAACACTGGGGGGAGAGAGGGAGCTGAGAGAGAGAAAATCAGTGGGGAGAGAGAGAGAGAGAAACACTGGGGAGGAGAGAGAGAAGCACTGGGGGGAGAGAGAGAGAGAGAAACACTGGGGGAGAGAGAGAAACACTGGGGGTTAGAGAGAGAGAAACACTACGGAGGAGAGAGAGGAACACTGGGGGAGAGAGTAACAGAAACACTGGTGGAGAGAGAGAAACACTGGGGGGACAGAGAGAGAAACACGGGGGGAGAGAGAGAAACACTGTGGGGAGAGATAGAGAGAAAGACACTGGGGGGAGAGAGAGAGAAGCACTGGAGGGAGAGAGAGAGAAACACTGGGGAAGAGAGAGAGAAAAACTGGGGAGAGAGAGAGAGAGAGCGAGAAACATTGTGTGGAGAGAGAGAGAGAGAGAGAAACTCAGTCGGGAGAGAGAAAGAGAAACAATGGGGAGGAGAGAGAGAAACTCTGGTCTGAGAGAGAGAGAGAAACACTGGGGGAGAGCGGGAAACAATGGGGGGTGAGAGAGAAACACTGGGGAGGATAGAGAGAAACACATCGGGGGAGAGAGAGAGAAACACTGGTGGAGAGAGACAAACACTGGGGGGAGAGAGAGAGAAAAGCACTGTGGGGAGAGAGAGAGAGATACACTGGGGGAGAGAGAGAAACACTGGGGGGAGAGAGAGAGAAACTTTGGTGGAGAGAGAGAAACACTGGAGAAAGAGAGAGAGAAACACTGGGGGGAGTGAGAGAATCACTAGGGAGAGAGAGAGAAACACTGGGGGGGAGAGAGAAACAGTGGGGGGAGATGGAGAGAAACAGTAGGGGAGAGAGAGAAAGACTGGGGTGAGAGGGAAACACTGGGGGAGAGAGAGAGAGAAAAACACTGGTGGGAGAGAGAGAGAAACACTGGGGGGAGAGAGAGAGAAAAACACTGGGGGGAGAGAGAGAGAGAGAAACACTGGGGGAGAGTGATAGAGAAACACTGGGGGGAGAGAGGGAGCTGAGAGAGAGAAAATCAGTGGGGAGAGAGAGAGAGAGAAACACTGGGGAGGAGAGAGAGAAGCACTGGGGGGAGAGAGAGAGAGAGAAACACTGGGGGAGAGAGAGAAACACTGGGGGTTATCGAGAGAGAAACACTGCGGAGGACAGAGAGAAACACTGGGGGAGAGAGTAACAGAAACACTGGTGGAGAGAGAGAAACACTGGGGGGACAGAGAGAGAAACACGGGGGGAGAGAGAGAAACACTGTGGGGAGAGATAGAGAGAAAGACACTGGGGGGAGAGAGAGAGAAACACTGGAGGGAGAGAGAGAGAAACATTGGGGAAGAGAGAGAGAAAAACTGGGGAGAGAGAGAGAGCGAGAAACATTGTGTGGAGAGAGAGAGAGAGAGAGAAACTCAGTCGGGAGAGAGAAAGAGAAACAATGGGGAGGAGAGAGAGAAACTCTGGTCTGAGAGAGAGAGCGAAACACTGGGGGAGAGCGGGAAACAATGGGGGGTGAGAGAGAAACACTGGGGAGGATAGAGAGAAACACATCGGGGGAGAGAGAGAGAAACACTGGTGGAGAGAGACAAACACTGGGGGGAGAGAGAGAGAAAAGCACTGTGGGGAGAGAGAGAGAGATACACTGGGGGAGAGAGAGAAACACAGGGGGGGGAGAGAGAGAGAAACTTTGGTGGAGAGAGAGAAACACTGGAGAAAGAGAGAGAGAAACACTGGGGGGAGTGAGAGAATCACTAGGGAGAGAGAGAGAAACACTGGGGGGGAGAGAGAAACAGTGGGGGGAGATAGAGAGAAACAGTAGGGGAGAGAGAGAAAGACTGGGGTGAGAGGGAAACACTGGGGAGAGAGAGAGAAACAATGGGGAGAGAGAGATAAACACTGGGGAAGAGAGAGTGAAACACTGGCGGGATGGAGAGAGGGATATAGAGAAACAGTGGCGGGAGAAAGAGAGAGAGAGAAACACTGGGGAGAGAGAGAGAAACACTGGGGGGGAGAGAGAAACAGTGGGGGGAGATGGAGAGAAACAGTAGGGGAGAGAGAGAAAGACTGGGGTGAGAGGGAAACACTGGGGGAGAGAGAGAGAGAAAAACACTGGTGGGAGAGAGAGAGAAACACTGGGGGGAGAGAGAGAGAAAAACACTGGGGGGAGAGAGAGAGAGAGAAACACTGGGGGAGAGTGATAGAGAAACACTGGGGGGAGAGAGGGAGCTGAGAGAGAGAAAATCAGTGGGGAGAGAGAGAGAGAGAAACACTGGGGAGGAGAGAGAGAAGCACTGGGGGGAGAGAGAGAGAGAGAAACACTGGGGGAGAGAGAGAAACACTGGGGGTTATCGAGAGAGAAACACTGCGGAGGACAGAGAGAAACACTGGGGGAGAGAGTAACAGAAACACTGGTGGAGAGAGAGAAACACTGGGGGGACAGAGAGAGAAACACGGGGGGAGAGAGAGAAACACTGTGGGGAGAGATAGAGAGAAAGACACTGGGGGGAGAGAGAGAGAAACACTGGAGGGAGAGAGAGAGAAACATTGGGGAAGAGAGAGAGAAAAACTGGGGAGAGAGAGAGAGAGAGCGAGAAACATTGTGTGGAGAGAGAGAGAGAGAGAGAAACTCAGTCGGGAGAGAGAAAGAGAAACAATGGGGAGGAGAGAGAGAAACTCTGGTCTGAGAGAGAGAGCGAAACACTGGGGGAGAGCGGGAAACAATGGGGGGTGAGAGAGAAACACTGGGGAGGATAGAGAGAAACACATCGGGGGAGAGAGAGAGAAACACTGGTGGAGAGAGACAAACACTGGGGGGAGAGAGAGAGAAAAGCACTGTGGGGAGAGAGAGAGAGATACACTGGGGGAGAGAGAGAAACACTGGGGGGAGAGAGAGAGAAACTTTGGTGGAGAGAGAGAAACACTGGAGAAAGAGAGAGAGAAACACTGGGGGGAGTGAGAGAATCACTAGGGAGAGAGAGAGAAACACTGGGGGGGAGAGAGAAACAGTGGGGGGAGATAGAGAGAAACAGTAGGGGAGAGAGAGAAAGACTGGGGTGAGAGGGAAACACTGGGGAGAGAGAGAGAAACAATGGGGAGAGAGAGATAAACACTGGGGAAGAGAGAGTGAAACACTGGCGGGATGGAGAGAGGGATATAGAGAAACAGTGGCGGGAGAAAGAGAGAGAGAGAAACACTGGGGAGAGAGAGAGAGACACTGGGTGGAGAGAGGGTGAAACACTGGTGGGAGAGAGAGAGAGAAACACTGGGGGGGGGAGAGAGAGAAAAACTGGGGAGAGAGAGAGAGAAACACTGGGGGAGAGAGAGAAACACTGGGGAGAGAGGGAGAGAGAGAAACACTGGGGAGGGAGAGAGAGAAACACTGAGGGAGAGAGAGAGAGAAACACTGTGGGGAGAGAGAGAAACACTGGGGAGAGAGAGGAACACTGTGGAGAGAGAGAGAGAGAAAAACACTGGGGGAGGAAAGAGAGAGAGAAACACTGTGGGGATGGAGAGAGACAGAGAAACACTGGGAGGAGATAGAGAAACACTGGGGGGAGAGAGAGAGAAACAGTGGGGAGAGACAGAGAGAAACACTGGGGAGAGACAGAGAAACACTGGTGGGAGAGACAGAGAAACATTGGTGGGAGAGAGAGAATAACACTGGGGGGGGAGGGAGAGATAAACACTGGGGGGAGAGAGAGAGAAAAACTGGGGGGAGAGAGAGAGAAACACTGGTGGGAGAGAGAGAGAAGAACATTGGGTGGAGAGAGGGTGAAACACTGGTGGGAGAGAGAGAGAGAAATACTGGGGGGGGGAGAGAGAGAGAAACACTGGAGAGAGAGGGAGAGAGAGAAACACTGGGGGGAGAGAGAGAAACACTGGGGAGAGAGAGTGAGAGAGAGAGAGAAACAGTATGGGGATAGAGAGAGAGAGAAACACTGGGGGGATAGAGAGAAACACTGGGGGGAGAGTGGGAGAAAAACTGGGGGGAGAGAGAGAGAAACACTGGGGAGAGACAGAGAAACACTGGTGGGAGAGACAGAGAAACACTGGTGGGAGAGAGAGAATAGCATTGGGGGGAGAGAGAGATAAACACTGGGGGTGAGAGAGAGGGAAACACTGGGGGGAGAGAGAGAGAGAGAAGCACTGGGGGAGAGAGAGAGAGAAACACTGGGGGGAGAGAGAGAGGGAGAGAGAGGGTGAAACACTGGGGGGAGAGAGAGGAACACTGGGGGGAGAGAGAGAGAGAGACACTGGTGGGAGAGAGATGAAAACTGGGGGGAGAGAGAGAGAAACACTGGGGGGAGAGAGAGAAACACTGGGGAGAGAGAGAGAGAAACACTGGGGGGAGAGAGAGAACACTGGGGAGAGAGGGAGAGAGAGAAACACTGGGTTGAGAGAGAGAAACACTGGGGAGAGAGAGGAACACTGTGGAGAGAGAAAGAGAGAGAGAAACACTGGGGGAGGAAAGAGAGAGAGAGAGAAACACTGTGGGGATGGAGAGAGACAGAGAAACACTGGGGGGAGGTAGAGAAACACTGGGGGGAGAGAGAGAGAAACACTGGGGAGAGACAGAGAGAAACACTGTGGAGAGACAGAGAAACACTGGTGGGAGAGACAGAGAAACACTGGTGGGAGAGAGAGAATAACACTGGGGGGAGAGGGAGATAAACACTGGGGGGAGAGAGAGAGAAAAACTGGGGGGAGGGAGAGAGAAACACTGGGGGGAGAGAGAGAGAGAAACACTGGGTGGAGAGAGGGTGAAACACTGGTGGGAGAGAGAGAGAGAAATACTGGGGGGGGGAGAGGGAGAAACACTGGAGAGAGAGGGAGAGAGAGAAACACTGGGGGGAGAGAGAGAAACACTGGGGGAGAGAGAGGAACACTGGGGAGAGAGAGAGAGAGAAACACTGTTGGAGGAGAGAGTGAGAGAGAGAGAGAAACAGTGTGGGGATAGAGAGAGGGAGAGAAACACTGGTGGGATAGAGATAAACACTGGGGGGAGAGTGGGAGAGACACTGGGGGGAGAGAGAGAGACACTGGGGGGTGATAGAGTGACAATGGGGGGAGAGAGAGAGAGAAACACTGTGGGGTGAGAGAGAGAGAAACACTGGTGGGAGAGAGGGAGAGAGAGAAACACTGGGGGAGAGAGAGAGAGGAACACTGGGGTGAGACAGAGAAACACTGGTGGGAGAGACAGAGAAACACTGGTGTGAGAGAGAGAATAGCACTGGGGGAGAGAGAGATAAACACTGGGGGGAGAGAGAGAGAAACACTGGGGGGAGAGAGAGAGACACTGGGGGAGATAGAGTGACAATGGGGGGAGAGAGAGAGAGAAACACTGTGGGGTGAGAGAGAGGGAAACACTTGTGGGAGAGAGGGAGAGAGAGAAACATAAGAACATAAGAACATAAGAAATTGGAGCAGGAGTCGGCCAATCGGCCCCTCGAGCCTGCTCCGCCATTCAATAAGATCATGGCTGATCTGATCCCAACCACAAATCTAAAGAACACAAGAAGTCGGAGCAGGACCCGGCCACATAGCCCCTGGGCCCTCTCCGCCACCCACAGGGCATTGACCGATCCGAACTCAGCTTCATGTCCAATTTCCTGCCCGCTCCCCATAACCCCTAATTCCCTTTACTTCTAGGAAACTGTCTATTTCTGTTTTAAATTTATCTAATGATGTAGCTTCCACAGCTTCCTGGGGCAGCAAATTCCACAGACCGACCACCCTCTGAGTGAAGAAGTTTCTCCTCATCTCAGTTTTGAAAGAGCAGCCCCTTATTCTAAGATTATGCCCCCTAGTTCTAGTTTCACCCATCTTTGGGAACATCCTTACTGCATCCACCCGATCAAGACCCTTCACAATCTTATATGTTTCAATAAGATCGCCTCTCATTCTTCTGAACTCCAATGAGTAGAGTCCCAATCTACTCAACCTCTCCTCATATGTCCGCCCCCTCATCCCCGGGATTAACCGAGTGAACCTTCTTTGTACTGCCTCGAGAGCAAGTATGTCTTTTCTTAAGTATGGAGACCAAAACTGTATGCAGTATTCCAGGTGCGGGCTCACCAATACCTTATATAACTGCAGCAATACCTCCTTGTTTTTATATTCTATCCCCCTAGCAATAAAAGCCAACATTCCGTTGGCTTTCCTGATCACCTGCTGCACCTGCATACCAACTTTTTGATTTTCTTGCACTAGGACCCCCAGATCCCTTTGTACTGGAGTACTTTCCAGTCTCTCGCCATTAAGAAAATAACTTGCTCTCTGATTTTTCCTGCCAAAGTGCATAACCTCACATTTTCCAATATTATATTGCATCTGCCAAATCTCCGCCCACTCACCCAGCCTGTCTGTATCCCCTTGCAGGTTTTTTATGTCCTCCTCACTCTCTACTTTCCCTCCCATCTTTGTATCATCTGCAAATTTTGATATGTTGCACTCGGTCCTCTCCTCCAAATCGTTAATATAGATTTTAAAGAGTTGGGGACCCAGCACCGACCCCTGTGGAACACCACTGGTTCCTGGTTGCCAGTCCGAAAATGAACCATTTATCCCAACTCTCTGCTTCCTGTTCGATAACCAATCCTCCACCCATGCCAGAATATTACACCCAATCCCGTGATTTTTTATCTTAAGTAATAATCTTTTATGTGGCACCTTGTCGAATGCCTTCTGGAAGTCTAAATACACTACGTCCACTGGTTCCCCTTTATCCACCCTATACGTTATATCCTCGAAGAACTCAAGCAAATTTGTCAGACATGACTTCCCCTTCATAAAGCCATGCTGACTTTGTCCTATTAAATTATGCTTATCTAAATGTTCCGTTACTGTCTCCTTAATAATAGACTCCAAAATTTTACCCACCACAGATGTTAAGCTAACTGGCCTATAATTTCCAGCCTTCTGCCTACTACCCTTTTTAAATAAAGGTGTTACATTAGCAGTTTTCCAATCTGCCGGGACCTCTCCTGAGTCCAGGGAATTTTGGAAAACTATCACCAAAGCATCCACAATCCCTACTGCCACTTCCCTCAAGACCCTAGGATGTAAGCCATCAGGTCCAGGGGATTTATCCGCCTTGAGTCCCATTATTTTACTGAGTACCATCTCCTGAGTGATTTTAATCATATTTAGCTCCTCCCCCCCCCCGAGAGTCCCCTGTTTGTCCAGTGTTGGGATATTCTTAGTGTCCTCTACTGTAAAGACTGAAACAAAATATTTGTTCAGCATTTTTGCCATCTCCATGTTTCCCACCATTAATTTCCCGGTCTCATCCTCTAAGGGACCTATGTTTGCCTTAGCCACCCTTTTTCTTTTTATATAACTATAGAAACTCTTGCTATCTGTTTTTATATTTTTTGCTAATTTCTTTTCATAATCTAACTTCCCTTTCTTAATCAATCCTTTAGTTACTTTTTGCTGTCTTTTGAAGAATTCCCAATCTTCTATCCTCCCACTAAGTTTGGCTACCTTATAGGTCCTTGTTTTTAGTCGGATACTATCCTTGATTTCTTTACTTAGCCACGGATGGCTGTCATTTCTTTTACACCCTTTTTTCCTCAGTGGAATATATTTATTTTGAAAGTTGTAAAATAACTCCCTAAATGAACACCACTGCTCATGTACCGTCTTACCCTTTAATCTATTTTCCCAGTCCACTTTAATCAATTCCGCTCTCATACCATCATAGTCTCCTTTATTCAAGCTCAGTACGCTTGTTTGAGAATCAACCTTCTCACCCTCTAATTGGATATGGAATTCAACCATGTTGTGGTCGCTCGTTCCAAGGGGATCCTTAACTAGGACATTATTAATTAATCCTGACTCATTACACAGGACCAGGTCCAAGGTTGCCTGCCCCCTTGTAGGATCAGTTACATACTGCTCAAGAAATCCATCCCTGATGCACTCAATGAACTCGTCCTCAAGGCTGCTCTGCCCAATTTGATTTGTCCAGTTAATATGATAATTAAAATCCCCCATAATTATGGCTGTTCCCTTATTACATGCCCCGACTATCTCCTGATTAATACTTCTTCCAGCAGAGTTGCAACTATTAGGAGGCCTATATACTACGCCCACTAATGTTTTTTTTCCCTTATTATTCCTTATCTCCACCCAAACTGTTTCATTATCTTGATGCTTTGTCCCAATATCATTTCTCTGCATTACAGTGATTCCTTCCTTTATTAACATAGCCACCCCACCTCCCCTTCCTTCCTGCCTGTCCTTCCTGATTGTTAAATACCCTGGCATATTTAATTCCCAGTCGTTGTCACCCTGCAGCCATGTTTCTGTAATGGCCACAAGATCATACCCATACGTAGTTATTTGTGCCGTTAACTCGTCCATTTTATTACGAATGCTACGTGCATTCAGATAAAGAACTTTCAAATCTGTTTTGTGACGCTTAGTTCCTGCTTTTTCCTTTTTTAACACTTTACCTATTACTCCATACCTTCTGTCCCTTCCTGTTACGCTTTCCTCTCTCTCCCTGCTCAGGTTCCCAACCCCCTGCCACTTTAGTTTAAACGCTCCCCAACAGCACTAGCAAACACTCCTCCTAGGACAGCAGTCCCGGCCCTGCCCAGGTGCAGACCATCCGGTTTGTACTGGTCCCACCTCCCCCAGAACCGTTTCCAGTGTCCCAGGAATTTGAATCCCTCCCCCTTGCACCATTCCTCTAGCCACGTATTCATTTGAAATATCCTCCTATTTCTACTCTGACTAGCACGTGGCACTGGCAGCAATCCTGAGATTACTACCTTTGAGGTCCTATTTTTTAATTTACCTCCTAACTCCCTATATTCTGCTTTTAGGACCTCATCCCCTTTTTTACCTATATCGTTGGTGCCTATGTGCACCACGACAGCTGGCTGTTCGCCCTCCCCCTCCAAAATGTTCTGTAGCCGCTCCGAGACATCCTTGATCCTTGCACCAGGGAGGCAACACACTATCCTGGAGTCTCGGTTGCGGCCGCAGAAACGCCTGTCTATTCCCCTTACAATTGAGTCCCCTATCACTATAGCTCTGCCACTCTTTTTCCTCCCAGCCTGTGCAGCAGAGCTACCCGTGGTGCCAGGAAGTTGGCTGCTGCTGCCTTCCCCTGATAAGTCATCCCCCCCAACAGCATCCAAAGTGGCATATCTGTTTGAGAGGGGGATGGCCACAGGGGACCCCTGCACTACCTGCCTGCATCTCTTACTCTTCCTGGTGGTCACCCATTCACTTCCTGCCTGTATACCCTTTACCTGCGGTGTGACCAACTCGCTAAACGTGCTATCCACGAGATTCTCTGCATCGCGAATGCTCCACAGTGAGTCCACCCGCAGCTCCAGCTCCGAGATACGATCGGTCAGTAGCTGCAGGTGGACACACTTCCCGCACACATGGTCGGCAGGGACACTGGTAGTGTCCATGACTTCCCACATCTTACAGGAGGAGCATATCACGGGTGCGAGGTCTGCTGCCATGACTTGCCTTAGCTGAGTTACCCCTTTTAAATTACGTTGAAATTAGAAAATGTTAACTATACTAGGGACCTAGGTTCACTAAAAAAAAACACTATCTGCTATAAAACCTGCAGATCTTCCCTTTCTTATTACTTTACTTACAGTAAAATGGTAGAAATGCTGGGGGAGAGAGAGATAGAAACAGTGGGGGGAGAGAGAGGAACACTGGGGGGAGAGAGAGAGGGAGACACTGGGGGGAGAGAGAGAACCACTGGGGAGAGAGAGTGAAACACTGGGGGTGGAGAGAGAAACAGTGGGGGGAGAGAGAGAGAAACACTGGGGGGGGGGGATAGAGAAACACTGGGGGGTGGAGAGAGAGATAAACACTGCGGGTAGAGAGAGAAACACTGGGGAGAGAGACAGAAACACTGAGGTGAGAGAGAGAAACACAGCGGGGAGGAGAGAGAGAAACACTGGGGGGGAGAGAGAGAAACACTGGGTCGCGAGAGGGTGAAACACTGGTGGGAGAGAGAGAGAGAGAAACACTGCGGGTGGAGAGAGAAACACTGGGGAGAGAGCGAAACACTGGGGAGAGAGAGAAACACTGGGGAGAGATACAGAAACACTGGGGGGAGAGAGAGAAACACTGGGGGGAGAGAGAGAAACACAGGGGGGAGGAGAGAGAGAAACACTGGGGGGGAGAGAGAGAAACAGTGGGGGGGGGGGAGAGAGAGAAACACTGGGTCGCGAGAGGGTGAAACACTGGTGGGAGAGAGAGAGAGAGAAACACTGGGGGTGAGAGAGAAACACTGGGGAGAGAGAGAGAGAAACACTGGGGGAGGAAAGAGAGAGAGAGAGAAACACTGTGGGATTATAGAGAGAGAGAGAAACACTGGGGGGAGATAGAGAAACACTGGGGGGAGAGAGAGAGAAAAACTGGGGGGAGTGAGAGAGAAACAGTGGGGGCAGCGAGACAGAAACACTGGGGAGAGACAGAGAAACACTGGTGGGAGAGACAGAGAAACACTTGTGGGAGAGAGAGAATAACACTGGGGGGAGAGAGAGATAAACACTTGGTGGAGAGAGGGTTAAACACTGGTGGGAGAGAGAGAGAGAAACACTGCGGGGGGAGAGAGAGAAACACTGGGGAGAGAGAGAGAGAAATCCGGGGGGTGAGAGAGAAACACCGGAGAGAGAGAGGAACACTGGGGAGAGACAGAAAGAGAAACACTGTGGGAGGAGATAGTGAGAGAGAGAGAGAAACAGCGTGGGTATAGAGAGAGAGATAAACACTGGAGGGAGAGAGAGAAACACTGGGGGGAGAGAGAGAGAAACACCGTGGGGAGAGAGAGAAACGCTGGGGGGAGAGAGAGAGCGACACTGGGGGGAGAGAGAGAGGGAAACAGTGGGGGGAGAGAGAGAGAGAGAGAAACACTGGGGGGGAGAGAGGAACACTGGGGAGAGAGAGAGAGAGCGACACTGGTGGGAGTGAGAGCGAAACACTGTGGGGAGAGTGATAAACACTGTGGGGGAGAGAGAGAGAGAGACACTGGTGGGAGAGAGATGGACACTGGGGGGAGAGAGAGAGGGGGAAACACTGGGGAAGAGAGAGAGAGAGAAACACTGAGGGGAGAGAGAGAGGGAGAGAGAGAGAAACACTGGGGGGATGAGAGAGAGAGAGAGAAACTGGGGAGAGAGAGAGAAACACTGGAGAGAGAGAAACACTGGGGGGGGGGGGAGAGAGAACCACTGGGGAGAGAGAGTGTAACACTGGGGGTGGAGATAGAAACAATGGGGGGAGAGAGAGAGAATAACTGCGGGTGGAGAGAGAAACACTGGGGAGAGAGCGAAACACTGGGGAGGGAGAGAAACACTGCAGAGACAGACAGAAACACTGGGGGGAGAGAGAGAAACACAGGGGGGAGGAGGAAGAGAAACACTGGTGGAGAGAGAGAGAAACACTGGCGGGATGGAGGGAGGGATATAGACAAACAGTGGGGGGAGAAAGAGAGAGAGAGAAACACTGGGGAGAGAGAGAGAAAAACACTGGGTCGAGAGAGGGTGAAACACTGGTGGGAGAGAGAGAGAGAGAAACACTGGGGGGGAGAGATAAACACTGGGGGGGGGGTGAGAGAGAAACATTGTGTAGAGAGGGAGAGAGAGAAACACTGGGGAGAGAGGGAGAGAAACACTGGGGGAGAGAGAGAGTGAGAAACACTGTGAGGAGAGAGAGAAACACTGGGAAGAGAGAGGGACACTGTGTAGAGAGAGAGAGAGAAACACTGGGGGGAGAGACAGAAACACTGGGGAGAGAGAGAGAAACACGGGTGGGGGGGAGAGAAACACTGGAGAGAGAGAGGAACACTGGGGGGAGAGAGAGATAAACACTTGGTGGAGAGAGGGTTAAACACTGGTGGGAGAGAGAGAGAGAAACACTGCGGGGGGAGAGAGAGAAACACTGGGGAGAGAGAGAGAGAAATCCGGGGGGTGAGAGAGAAACACCAGAGAGAGAGAGGAACACTGGGGAGAGATAGAAAGAGAAACACTGTGGGAGGAGATAGTGAGAGAGAGAGAGAAACAGCGTGGGTATAGAGAGAGAGAGAGAGAGATAAACGCTGGGGGGAGAGAGAGAGCGACACTGGGGGGAGAGAGAGAGGGAAACACTGGGGGGAGAGAGAGAGAGAGAGAAACACTGGGGGGGAGAGAGGAACACTGGGGGGAGAGAGAGAGAGCGACACTGGTGGGAGTGAGAGCGAAACACTGTGGGGAGAGTGATAAACACTGTGGGGGAGAGAGAGAGAGAGACACTGGTGGGAGAGAGATGGACACTGGGGGGAGAGAGAGAGGGGGAAACACTGGGGAAGAGAGAGAGAGAGAAACACTGAGGGGAGAGAGAGAGGGAGAGAGAGAGAAACACTGGGGGGAGGAGAGAGAGAGAGAGAAACTGGGGAGAGAGAGAGAAACACTGGAGAGAGAGAAACACTGGGGGGGGGGGGAGAGAGAACCACTGGGGAGAGAGAGTGTAACACTGGGGGTGGAGATAGAAACAATGGGGGGAGAGAGAGAGAATAACTGCGGGTGGAGAGAGAAACACTGGGGAGAGAGCGAAACACTGGGGAGGGAGAGAAACAATGCAGAGACAGACAGAAACACTGGGGGGAGAGAGAGAAACACAGGGGGGAGGAGGAAGAGAAACACTGGTGGAGAGAGAGAGAAACACTGTGGGAGGAGAGAGTGAAAGAGAGAGAGAAACATTGTGGGTATGGAGAGAGAGAGAGAGAGACACTGGGGGGAGAGAGAGAAACACTGGGAGTAGAGTGAGAGAAACACTGGGGGGAGCGAGAGTGAAACACTGGGGAGAGACAGAGAAACACTTGTGGGTGAGACAGAGAAACACTGGTGGGAGAGAGAGAAAAGCATTGGGGGGAGAGAGAGATAAACAATGGGGGAGAGAGAGAGAAACACTGGGGGGTGGGAGAGAGAAAAACACTGGGGGGAGAGAGAGAGAGCTGAGAGAGAGAAATTCAGTGGGGAGAGAGAGAGAGCAACACTGGGGAGGAGAGAGAGAAACACTGCGGGGGGGAGAGTGAGATAAAAACACTGGGGGAGAGAGAGAAACACTGGGGGGAGAGAGAGAGAAACACTGCGGAGGAGAGAGAGAAACACTGCGGGGAGAGAGAGAGAAATACTGGGGGGAGAGAGAGAAACACTGGGGGGAGAGAGAGAGAAAAAAACGCTGGGGGGAGAGAGAGACAAACACTGGGGGGAGAGAGAGAGAAAAACTGGTGGAGAGAGAGAGAGAGCGAGAAACATTGTGTGGAGAGAGAGAGAGAGAAACTCAGTCGGGAGAGAGATGGAGAAACAATGGGGAGGAGAGAGAGAAACACTGGTCTGAGAGAGAGAGAGAGAAACACAGGGGGAGAGCGAATAACACTTGGGGGAGAGAGAGAAACACTGGGGAGGAGGGCGAGAAACATTGGGGGGAGAGGGAGAGAAATACTGGTGGAGAGAGACAAACACTGAGGGGAAGAGAGAGAAACACTGAGGGGAGAGAGAGAAACACTGGGGGAGAGAGATAGAGAAAAACACTGGGGGGAGAGAGAGAGAGAGAAACACTGGGGGGAGAGAGAGGAAAGCACTGGGGGGAGAGAGAGAGAGAAACACTGGGTGAGAATGATAGAGAAACACTGGGGAGGAGGGCGAGAAACACTGGGGGGAGAGAGAGAGAAACACTGGTGGAGAGAGACAAACACTGGGGGGAGAGAGAGAGAAACACTGGGGGGTGAGAGAGAAACACTGGGGGAGAGAGAGAGAGAGAAAAACACTGGGGGGAGAGAGAGAGAGAGAAACACTGGGTGAGAATGATAGAGAAACACTGGGGGGAGAGAGACAGCTGAGAGAGAGAAACGCAGTGGGGAGAGAGATAGAGAGAAACACTGGGGAGGAGAGAGAGAAACACTTGGGGGAGAGAGAGAGAGAGAGTAACACTGGGGGAGAGAGAGAAACACTGGGGGGAGAGTGAGAGAAACACTGCGCAGGAGAGAGAGAAACACTGGGGGGAGAGAGAGAGAAACACTGGGGGAGAGAGAAAAACTGGGGAGAGAGAGAGAGAGAGCGAGAAACATTGTGTGGAGAGAGAGAGAGTGAAACTCTGCCGGGAGAGAGAGAGAGAAACACTGGGGAGGAGAGAGAGAAACACTGGTCTGAGAGAGAGAGAGAAACACTGGGGGAGAGCGAGAAACACTTGGGGGGAGAGAGAAACACTGGGGAGGAGGGCGAGAAACACTGGGGTGAGACAGAGAGAAACAATGGTGGAGAGAGACAAACACTGGGGGGAGAGAGAGAGAAACACTGGGGGGAGAGAGAAACACTGGGGGAGAGAGAGAAACACTGGGGGAGAGAGAGAAACACTGGGGAGGAGGGCGAGAAACACTGGGGTGTGAGAGAGAGAAACACTGGTGGAGAGAGACAAAGAATGGGGGGAGAGAGAGAGAAACACTTGGGGAGAGAGAGAAACACTGGGGGAGAGAGAGGGGGAAAAACACTGGTGGGAGAGAGAGAGAGAAACACTGGGGGGGATAGAGAGAAAAACACTGGGGGGAGAGAGAGAGGGAAACACTGGGGGAGAGTGATAGAGAAACACTGGGGGGAGAGCGAGAGCTGAGAGAGAGAAACTCAGTGGGGAGAGAGAGAGAGAGAAACACTGGGGAGGAGAGAGAGAAACACTGGGGAGGAGGGCGAGAAACACTGGGGGGAGAGAGAGAGAAACACTGGTGGAGAGAGAAAAACACTGGGCGGAGAGAGAGAGAAACACTGGGGGGAGAGAGAGAGAAACACTGGGGGAGAGAGAGAAAAACTGGGGAGAGAGTGAGAGAGCGAGAAACATTGTGTGGAGAGAGAGAGAGTGAAACTCAGCCGGGAGAGAGAGAGAGAAACACTGGGGAGGAGAGAGAGAAACACTGGTCTGAGAGAGAGAGAGAAACACTGGGGGAGAGAGGGAAAAACACTGGAGGGAGAGAGAGAGAGAAACACTGGGTGAGAGTGATAGCGAAACACTGGGGGGAGAGAGAGAGCTGAGAGTGGGAAACGCAGTGGGGAGAGAGAGAGAGAAACACTGGGGGAGAGTGAGAGAAACACTGGGGGGAGAGAGAGAGAAACACTGGTGGAGAGAGACAAACACTGAGGGGAGAGAGAGAGAAACACTGGGGGGAGAGAGAGAAAATCACTGGGGGAAGAGAGAGAGAGAGAAAAACACTGGGGGAGAGAGAGAAACACTGGGGGAGAGTGAGAGAAACACTGCGCAGGAGAGAGAGAAACACTGGGGGGAGAGAGAGAGAAACACTGGGGGAGAGAGAGAAAAACTGTGGAGAGAGTGAGAGAGCGAGAAACATTGTGTGGAGAGAGAGAGAGTGAAACTCAGCCGGGAGAGAGAGAGAGAAACACTGGGGATGAGAGAGAGAAACACTGGTCTGAGAGAGAGAGAGAAACACTGGGGGAGATCGAGAAACACTTGGGGGAGAGAGAGAAACACTGGGGAGGAGGGCGAGCAACACTGGGGTTAGAGTGAGAGAAACACTGGTGGAAAGAGACAAACACTGGGGGGAGAGAGAGAGAAACACTGGGGGGAGAGAGAGAAACACTGGGGGAGAGAGAGAGAAAAAAACACTGGTGGGAGAGAGAGAGAGAGAAACACTGGGGGGAGAGAGAGAGAAAAACACTGGGGGGAGAGAGAGAAAGAGAAACACTGGGGGAGAGTGATAGAGAAACACTGGGGGGAGAGATAGAGCTGAGAGAGAGAAACTCAGTGGGGAGAGAGAGAGAAACTCAGTGGGGAGAGAGAGAGAAACACTGGGGGGAGAGAGAGAGAAACACTGGGGGAGAGAGAGAAACACTGGGGGGAGAGAGAGAGAAACACTGGGGGAGAGAGAGAGAGAAAAACACTGGGGCGAGAGAGAGAGAGAGAGAAACACTGGGTGAGAATGATAGAGAAACAATGGGGGGAGAGAGACAGCTGAGAGAGAGAAACGCAGTGGGGAGAGTGATCCAGAGAAACACTGGGGAGGAGAGAGAGAAACACTGGGGGGAGAGATAGAGAAACACTGGGGGAGAGAGAGAGAGAAAAACTGGGTAGAGAGTGAGAGAGCGAGAAACATTGTGTGGAGAGAGAGAGAGTGAAACACAGCCGGGAGAGAGAGAGAGAAACACTAGGGAGGAGAGAGAGAAACACTGGTCTGAGAGAGAGAGAGAAACACTGGGGGAGAGCGAGAAACACTTGGGGGAGAGAGAGAAATACTGGGGAGGAGGGCGAGAAACACTGGGGTGAGAGTGAGAGAAACACTGGTGGAGAGAGACAAACACTGGGGGGAGAGAGAGAGAAACACTGGGGGGAGAGAGAGAAACACTGGGGGAGAGAGAGAGAGAAAAACACTGGTTGGAGAGAGAGAGAGAGAAACACTGGTGGGAGAGAGAGAGAAATACACTGGGGGGAGAGATAGAGAGAGAAACACTGGGGGAGAGTGATAGAGCAACACTGGGGGGAGAGAGAGAGCTGAGAGAGAGAAACTCAGTGGGGAGAGAGAGAGAGAGAAACACTGGGGGGAGAGAGAGAGAAACACTGGGGGAGAGAGAGAAACACTGGGGGGAGAGAGAGAGAAACACTGGGGGAGAGAGAGAGAGAAAAACACTGGGGGGAGAGAGAGAGAGAGAAACACTGGGTGAGAATGATAGAGAAACACTGGGGGGAGTGAGACAGCTGAGAGAGAGAAACTCAGTGCGGAGAGAGATAGAGAGAAACACTGGGGAGGAGAGAGAGAAACACTGGGGGAGAGAGAGAAACACTGGGGGGAGAGTGAGAGAAACACTGGGGGAGAGAGAGAGAAAAACTGGGGAGAGAGAGAGAGAGAGCGAGAAACATTGTGTGAAGAGAGAGAGAGTGAAACTCAGCCGGGAGTGAGAGAGAGAAACACTGGGGAGGAGAGAGAGAAACATTGGTCTGAGAGAGAGAGAGAAACACTGGGGGAGAGCGAGAAACACTTGGGGGAGAGAGAGAAACACTGGGGAGGAGGGCGAGAAAAACTGGGGTGAGAGAGAGAGAAACACTGGTGGAGAGAGACAAACACTGCGGGGAGAGAGAAACACTGGGGGAGAGAGAGAGAGAACAACACTGGTGGGAGAGAGAGAGAGAGAGAAACACTGGGCGAGAGTGATCGAGAAACACTGTGGGGAGAGAGAGAGGTGAGAGAGAGAAACTCAGTGGGGAGAGAGAGAGAAACACTGGGGATGAGAGAGAGAAACACTGGGGGAGAGAGAGAGAGAGAAACACTGGGGGAGAGAGAGAAAAACACTGGGGGGAGAGAGAGAGAGAGAGAAACACTGGTTGAGTGTGATAGAGAAATACTGGGGGGAGAGAGAGAGCTGAGAGAGAGAAACGCAGTGGGGAGAGAGAGAGAGAAAAACACTGGGGAGGAGAGACAGAAACACTGGGTGGAGAGAGAGAGAGAAACACTGGGGGAGAGAGAGAAACACTGGGGGAGAGTGAGAGAAACACTGCGCAGGTGAGAGAGAAACACTGGGGGGAGAGAGAGAGAAACACTGGGGGAGAGTGATAGAAAACACTGGGGGGAGACAGAGAGCTGAGAGAGAGAAACTCAGTGGGGAGAGAGAGAGAGAGAAACACTGGTTGGAGAGAGAGAGAGAGAAACACTGGGGAAAGAGAGAGAGAAAAACACTGGGGGGAGTGAGAGAAAGAGAAACACTGGGGGAGAGTGATAGAGAAACACTGGGTGGAGAGAGAGATAGCTGAGGGAGAGAAACTCAGTGGGGAGAGAGAGAGAGAGAAACACTGGGGGAGAGAGAGAGAAACACTGGGGGAGAGAGAGAGAGTAAAACACTGGGGGGAGAGAGAGAGAGAGAAACACTGGGTGAGAATGATAGAGAAACACTGGTGGGAGAGAGACAGCTGAGAGAGAGAAACTCAGTGCGGAGAGAGATAGAGAGAAACACTGGGGAGGAGAGAGAGAAACACTGGGGGGAGAGAGAGAGAGAGAGAAACACTGGGGGAGAGAGAGAAACACTGGGGGGAGAGTGAGAGAAACACTGGGGGCGAGAGAGAGAAAAACTGGGGAGAGAGAGACAGAGAGCGAGAAACATTGTGTGAAGAGAGAGAGAGTGAAACTCAGCCGGGAGTGAGAGAGAGAAACACTACGGAGGAGAGAGAGAAACATTGGTCTGAGAGAGAGAGAGAAACACTGGGGGAGAGCGAGAAACACTTGGGGGAGAGAGAGAAACACTGGGGAGGAGGGCGAGAAACACTGGGGTGAGAGAGAGAGAAACACTGGTGGAGAGAGACAAACACTGGGGGGAGAGAGAAATACTGGGGGAGAGAGAGAGAGAGAGAAACACTGGGGGAGAGTGATCGAGAAACACTGTGGGGAGAGAGAGAGGTGAGAGAGAGAAACTCAGTGGGGAGAGAGAGAGAGAGAAACACAGGGGATGAGAGAGAGAAACACTGGGGGAGAGAGAGAAAAACACTGGGGGGAGAGAGAGAGAGAGAAACACTGGTTGAGAGTGATAGAGAAACACTGGGGGGAGAGAGAGAGCTGAGAGAGAGAAACGCAGTGGGGAGAGAGAGAGAGAGAAAAACACTGGGGAGGAGAGAGAGAAACACTGGGGGGAGAGAGAGAGAGAAACACTGGGGGAGAGAGAGAAACACTGGGGGAGAGTGAGAGAAACACTGCGCAGGAGAGAGAGAAATACTGGGGGGAGAGAGAGAGAAACACTGGGGGAGAGAGAGAGAGAAAAACACTGGGGAGGAGAGAGAGAAACACTGGGGGGAGAGAGACAGAGAAACACTGGGGGAGAGAGAGAAACACTGGGGGAGAGTGAGAGAAACACTGCGCAGGAGAGAGAGAAACACTGGGGGGAGAGAGAGAGAAACACTGGGGGAGATAGATAGAGAAAAACACTGGGGGGAGAGAGAGAGAGAGAAACACTGGGTGAGAATGATAGAGAAACACTGGGGGGAGAGAGACAGCTGAGAGAGAGAAACTCAGTGCGGAGAGAGATAGAGAGAAACACTGGGGAGGAGAGAGAGAAACACTGGGGGGAGAGAGAGAGAGAGAGAAACACTGGGGGAGAGAGAGAAACACTGGGGGGAGAGTGAGAGAAAAACTGGGGGAGAGAGAGAGAAAAACTGGGGAGAGAGAGAGAGAGAGCGAGAAACATTGTGTGAAGAGAGAGAGAGTGAAACTCAGCCGGGAGTGAGAGAGAGAAACACTGGGGAGGAGAGAGAGAAACATTGGTCTGAGAGAGAGAGAGAAACACTGGGGGAGAGCGAGAAACACTTGGGGGAGAGAGAGAAACACTGGGGAGGAGGGCGAGAAACACTGGGGTGAGAGAGAGAGAAACACTGGTGGAGTTAGACAAACACTGGGGGGAGAGAGAAACACTGGGGGATAGAGAGAGAGAACAACACTGGTGGGAGAGAGAGAGAGAGAGAAACACTGGGGGAGAGTGATCGAGAAACACTGTGGGGAGAGAGAGAGGTGAGAGAGAGAAACTCAGTGGGGAGAGAGAGAGAAACACTGGGGATGAGAGAGAGAAACACTGGGGGAGAGAGAGAGAGAGAAACACTGTTGGGAGAGAGAGAGAGAGAAACACTGGTTGAGTGTGATAGAGAAACACTGGGGGGAGAGAGAGAGCTGAGAGAGAGAAACGCAGTGGGGAGAGAGCGAGAGAGAAAAACACTGGGGAGGAGAGAGAGAAACACTGGGGGGGGGAGAGCGAGAGAAACACTGGGGGAGAGAGAGAAACACTGGGGGAGAGTGAGAGAAACACTGCGCAGGAGAGAGAGAACCACTGGGGGGAGAGAGAGAGAAACACTGGGGGAGAGTGATAGAGAAACACTGGGGTGAGAGAGAGAGCTGAGAGAGAGAAACTCGGTGGGGAGAGAGAGAGAGAAACACTGGGGGGAGAGAGAGAGAGAAACACTGGTTGGAGAGAGAGAGAGAGAAACACTGGGGGGAGAGAGAGAGAAAAACACTGGGGGGAGTGAGAGAGAGAGAAACACTGGGGGAGAGTGATAGAGAAACACTGGGGGGAGAGAGATAGCTGAGGGAGAGAAACTCAGTGGGGAGAGAGAGAGAGAGAAACACTGTGGGGGAGAGAGAGAGAGAAACACTGGGGGAGAGAGAGAAACACTGGGGGGAGAGAGAGAGAAACACTGGGGGAGAGAGTGAGAGAAAAACACTGGGGGGAGAGAGAGAGAGAGAGAGAGAGAAACACTGGATGAGAATGATAGAGAAACACTGATTGGAGAGAGACAGCTGAGAGAGAGAAACTCCGTGCGGGAGAGATAGAGAGAAACACTGGGGAGGAGAGAGAGAAACACTGGGGGGAGAGAGAGAGAGAGAGAAACACTGGGGGAGAGTGATAGAGAAACACTGGGGGGAGAGAGAGAGAGAGAAACACTGGGGGAGAGAGACAAACACTGGGGGGAGAGAGAAACACTGGGGGAGAGAGAGAGAGAACAACACTGGTGGGAGAGAGAGAGAGAGAGAAACACTGGGGGAGAGTGATCGAGAAACACTGTGGGGGGAGAGAGAGGTGAGAGAGAGAAATTCAGTGGGGAGAGAGACAGAGAGAAACACTGGGGATGAGAGAGAGAAACACTGGGGGAGAGAGAGAGAGAGAAACACTGGGGGAGAGAGAGAAAAACACTGGGGGGAGAGAGAGAGAGAGAGACACTGGTTGAGAGTGATAGAGAAACACTGGGGGGAGAGAGAGATCTGAGAGAGAGAAACGCAGTGGGGAGAGAGAGAGAGAAAAAAACACTGGGGAGGAGAGAGAGAAACACTGGGGGAGAGAGAGAGAGAAACACTGGGGGAGAGAGAGAAACACTGGGGGAGAGTGAGAGAAACACTGCGCAGGAGAGAGAGAAACACTGGGGGGAGAGAGAGAGAAACACTGGGGGAGAGTGATAGAGAAACACTGGGGGGAGAGAGAGAGCTGATAGAGAGAAACTCAGTGGGGAGAGAGAGAGAGAGAAACACTGGGGGGAGAGAGAGAGAGAGAAACACTGGTTGGAGAGAGAGAGAGAAACACTGGGGTTAGAGAGAGAGAAAAACACTGGGGGGAGAGAGAGAGAGAGAAACACTGGGGGAGAGTGATAGAGAAACACTGGGGGGAGAGAGAGATAGCTGAGAGAGAGAAACTCAGTGGGGAGAGAGAGAGAGAAACACTGGGGGGAGAGAGAGAGAGAAACACTGGGGGAGAGAGAGAAACACTGGGGGGAGAGAGAGAGAAACACTGGGGGAGAGAGAGAGAGAAAAACACTGGGGGGAGAGAGAGAGAGAGAAACACTGGGTGAGAATGATAGAGAAACACTGGGGGGAGAGAGACAGCTGAGAGAGAGAAACTCAGTGCGGAGAGAGATAGAGAGAAACACTGGGGAGGAGAGAGAGAAACACTGGGGGAGAGAGAGAGAGAGAGAGAGAGAAACACTGGGGGAGAGAGAGAGAGAGAGAAACACTGGGGGAGAGAGAGAGAGAAACACTGGGGGAGAGAGACAAACACTGGGGGGAGATAGAGAGAAACACTGGGGGGAGAGAGAGAAACACTGGGGGAGAGAGAGAGAAAAAAACACTCTTTGGAGAGAGAGAGAGTGAAACACTGGGGGGAGAGAGAGAGAAAAACACTGGTGGGAGAGAGAGAGAGAGAAACACTGGGGGAGAGTGATAGAGAAACACTGGGGGGAGAGAGAGATAGCTGAGAGAGAGAAACTCAGTGGGGAGAGAGAGAGAGAGAGAAACACTGGGGGAGAGAGAGAGAGAAAAACATTGGGGGGAGAGAGAGATAAACACTGGGTGAGAATGATAGAGAAACACTGGGGGGAGAGAGACAGCTGAGAGAGAGAAACTCAGTGCGGAGAGAGATAGAGAGAAACACTGGGGAGGAGAGAGAGAAACACTGGGGGGAGAGAGAGAGAGAAACACTGGGGGAGAGAGAGAAACACTGGGGGGAGAGTGAGAGAAACATTGGGGGAGAGAGAGAGAAAAACTGGGGAGAGAGAGAGAGAGAGCGAGAAACATTGTGTGAAGAGAGAGAGAGTGAAACTCAGCCGGGAGTGAGAGAGAGAAACACTGGGGAGGAGAGAGAGAAACATTGGTCTGAGAGAGAGAGAGACACACTGGGGGAGAGCGAGAAACAGTTGGGGGAGAGAGAGATACACTGGGGAGGAGGGCGAGAAACACTGGGGTGAGAGAGAGAGAAACACTGGTGGAGAGAGACAAGCACTGGGGGGAGAGAGAAACACTGGGGGAGAGAGAGAGAGAACAACACTGGTGGGAGAGAGAGAGAGACAGAAACACTGGGGGAGAGTGATCGAGAAACACTGTGGGGAGAGAGAGAGGTGAGAGAGAGAAACTCAGTGGGGAGAGAGAGAGAGAGAAACACTGGGGATGAGAGAGAGAAACACTGGGGGAGAGAGAGAGAGAGAAACACTGGGGGAGAGAGAGAAAAACACTGGGGGGAGAGAGAGAGAGAGAGACACTGGTTGAGAGTGATAGAGAAACACTGGGGGGAGAGAGAGCGAGCTGAGAGAGAGAAACGCAGTGGGGAGAGAGAGAGAGAGAAAAACACTGGGGAGGAGAGAGAGAAACACTGGGGGGAGAGAGAGAGAGAAACACTGGGGGAGAGAGATAAACACTGGGGGAGAGTGAGAGAAACACTGCGCAGGAGAGAGAGAAACACTGGGGGGAGAGAGAGAGAAACACTGGGGGAGAGTGATAGAGAAACACTGGGGGGAGAGAGAGAGCTGAGAGAGAGAAACTCAGTGGGGAGAGAGAGAGAGAGAAACACTGGGGGAGAGAGAGAGAGAGAGACACTGGTTGGAGAGAGAGAGAGAAACACTGGGGTTAGAGAGAGAGAAAAACACTGGGGGGAGAGAGAGAGAGAGAAACACTGGGGGAGAGTGATAGACAAACACTGGGGGGAGAGAGAGATAGCTGAGAGAGAGAAACTCAGTGGGGAGAGAGAGAGAGAAACACTGGGGGGAGAGAGAGAGAGAAACACTGGGGGAGAGAGAGAAACATTGGGGTTGAGAGAGAGAAACACTGGGGGAGAGAGAGAGAGAAAAACACTGGGGGGAGAGAGAGAGAGAAACACTGGGGGAGAATGATAGAGAAACACTGGGGGGAGAGAGACAGCTGAGAGAGAGAAACTCAGTGCGGAGAGAGATAGAGAGAAACACTGGGGAGGAGAGAGAGAAACACTGGGGGGAGAGAGAGAGAGAGAGAGAAACACTGGGGGAGAGAGGGAAACACTGGGGGGAGAGTGAGAGAAACACTGGGGGAGAGAGAGAGAAAAACTGGGGAGAGAGAGAGAGAGAGCGTGAAACATTGTGTGAAGAGAGAGAGAGTGAAACTCAGCCGGGAGTGAGAGAGAGAAACACAGGGGAGGAGAGAGAGAAACATTGGTCTGAGAGAGAGAGAGAAACACTGGGGGAGAGCGAGAAACACTTGGGGGAGAGAGAGAAACACTGGGGAGGAGGCTGAGAAACACTGGGGTGAGAGAGAGAGAAACACTGGTGGAGAGAGACAAACACTGGGGGGAGAGAGAAACACTGGGGGAGAGAGAGAGAGAACAACACTGGTGGGAGAGAGAGAGAGAGAGAAACACTGGGGGAGAGTGATCGAGAAACACTGTGGGGAGAGAGCGAGGTGAGAGAGAGAAACTCAGTGGGGAGAGAGAGAGAGAGAAACACTGGGGATGAGAGAGAGAAACACTGGGGGAGAGAGAGAGAGAGAGAGAAACACTGGGGGAGAGAGAGAAAAGCACTGGGGGGAGAGAGAGAGAGAGAAAAACTGGTTGAGAGTGATAGAGAAACACTGGGGGGAGAGAGAGAGCTCAGAGAGAGAAACGCAGTGGGGAGAGAGAGAGAGAGAAAAACACTGGGGAGGAGAGAGAGAAACACTGGGGGGAGAGAGAGAGAGAAACACTGGGGGAGAGAGAGAAACACTGGGGGAGAGTGAGAGAAACACTGCGCAGGAGAGAGAGAAACACTGGGGGGAGAGAGAGAGAAACACTGGGGGAGAGGGATAGAGAAACACTGGGGGGAGAGAGACAGCTGAGAGAGAGAAACTCAGTGGGGAGAGAGAGAGAGAGAAACACTGGGGGGAGAGAGAGAGAGAGACAAACACTGGGGGAGAGATAGAAACACTGGGGGGAGAGAGAGAGAAACACTGGGGGAGAGTGAGAGAGAAAAACACTGGGGGGAGAGAGAGAGAGAAACACTGGGTGAGAATGATAGAGAAACACTGGTGGGAGAGAGACAGCTGAGAGAGAGAAACGCAGTGCGGAGAGAGATAGAGAGAAACACTGGGGAGGAGAGAGAGAAACACTGGGGGGAGAGAGAGAGAAAGAGAAACACTGGGGGAGAGAGAGAAACACTGGGGGAGAGTGATCGAGAAACACTGTGGGGAGAGAGAGAGGTGAGAGAGAGAAACTCAGTGGGGAGAGAGAGAGAGAGAAACACTGGGGATGAGAGAGAGAAACACTGGGGGAGAGAGAGAGAGAGAAACACTGGGGGAGAGAGAGAAAAACACTGGGGGGAGAGAGAGGGAGAGAAACACTGGTTGAGAGTGATAGAGAAACACTGGGGGGAGAGAGAGAGCTGAGAGAGAGAAACGCAGTGGGGAGAGAGAGAGAAAAAAACACTGGGGAGGAGAGAGAGAAACACTGGGTGGAGAGAGAGAGAGAAACACTGGGGGAGAGAGAGAAACACTGGGGGAGAGTGAGAGAAACACTGCGCAGGTGAGAGAGAAACACTGGGGGGAGAGAGAGAGAAACACTGGGGGAGAGTGATAGAGAAACACTGCGGGGAGAGAGAGAGCTGAGAGAGAGAAACTCAGTGGGGAGAGAGAGAGAGAGAAACACTGGGGGGAGAGAGAGAGAGAAACACTGGGGGAGAGAGACAAACACTGGGGGGAGAGAGAGAGAAACACTGGGGGGAGAGAGAGAAACACTGGGGGAGAGAGAGAGAAAAAAACACTGGTTGGATGGAGCGAGAGTGAAACACTGGGGGGAGAGAGAGAGAAAAACACTGGGGGGAGAGAGAGAGAGAAACACTGGGGGAGAGAGAGAAACACTGGGGGAGAGTGAGAGAAACACTGCGCAGGAGAGAGAGAAACACTGGGGGGAGAGAGAGAGAAACACTGGGGGAGAGGGATAGAGAAACACTGGGGGGAGAGAGAGAGCTGAGAGAGAGAAACTCAGTGGGGAGAGAGAGAGAGAGAAACACTGGGGGGAGAGAGAGAGACAAACACTGGGGGAGAGATAGAAACACTGGGGGGAGAGAGAGAGAAACACTGGGGGAGAGAGAGAGAGAAAAACACTGGGGGGAGAGAGAGAGAGAAACACTGGGTGAGAATGATAGAGAAACACTGGTGGGAGAGAGACAGCTGAGAGAGAGAAACGCAGTGCGGAGAGAGATAGAGAGAAACACTGGGGAGGAGAGAGAGAAACACTGGGGGGAGAGAGAGAGAAAGAGAAACACTGGGGGAGAGAGAGAAACACTGGGGGAGAGTGATAGAGAAACACTGTGGGGAGAGAGAGAGGTGAGAGAGAGAAACTCAGTGGGGAGAGAGAGAGAGAGAAACACTGGGGATGAGAGAGAGAAACACTGGGGGAGAGAGAGAGAGAGAAACACTGGGGGAGAGAGAGAAAAACACTGGGGGGAGAGAGAGAGAGAGAAACACTGGTTGAGAGTGATAGAGAAACACTGGGGGGAGAGAGAGAGCTGAGAGAGAGAAACGCAGTGGGGAGAGAGAGAGAAAAAAACACTGGGGAGGAGAGAGAGAAACACTGGGTGGAGAGAGAGAGAAACACTGGGGGTGAGAGAGAAACACTGGGGGAGAGTGAGAGAAACACTGCGCAGGTGAGAGAGAAACACTGGGGGGAGAGAGAGAGAAACACTGGGGGAGAGTGATAGAGAAACACTGGGGGGAGAGAGAGAGCTGAGAGAGAGAAACTCAGTGGGGAGAGAGAGAGAGAGAGAGAAACACTGGGGGGAGAGAGAGAGAGAGAGACACTGGGGGAGAGAGACAAACACTGGGGGGAGAGAGAGAGAAACACTGGGGGGAGAGAGAGAAACACTGGGGGAGAGAGAGAGAAAAAAACACTGGTTGGATAGAGAGAGAGTGAAACACTGGGGGGAGAGAGAGAGAAAAACACTGGGGGGAGAGAGAGAGAGAAACACTGGGGGAGAGTGATAGAGAAACACTGGGGGGAGAGAGAGATAGCTGAGAGAGAGAAACTCAGTGGGGAGAGAGAGAGAGAGAAACACTGGGGGGAGAGAGAGAAAAACACTGGGGGAGAGAGAGAAACACTGGGGGGAGAGAGAGAGAAACACTGGGGGAGAGAGAGAGAGAAAAACACTGGGGGGAGAGAGAGAGCTGAGAGAGAGAAACGCAGTGGGGAGAGAGAGAGAGAGAAAAACACTGGGGAGGAGAGAGAGAAACACTGGGGGGAGAGAGAGAGAGAAACACTGGGGGAGAGAGAGAAACACTGGGGGAGAGTGAGAGAAACACTGCGCAGGAGAGAGAGAAACACTGGGGGGAGAGAGAGAGAAACACTGGGGGAGAGGGATAGAGAAACACTGGGGGGAGAGAGAGAGCTGAGAGAGAGAAACTCAGTGGGGAGAGAGAGAGAGAGAAACACTGGGGGGAGAGAGAGAGAGAGACAAACACTGGGGGAGAGATAGAAACACTGGGGGGAGAGAGAGAGAAACACTGGGGGAGAGTGAGAGAGAAAAACACTGGGGGGAGAGAGAGAGAGAAACACTGGGTGAGAATGATAGAGAAACACTGGTGGGAGAGAGACAGCTGAGAGAGAGAAACGCAGTGCGGAGAGAGATAGAGAGAAACACTGGGGAGGAGAGAGAGAAACACTGGGGGGAGAGAGAGAGAAAGAGAAACACTGGGGGAGAGAGAGAAACACTGGGGGAGAGTGATCGAGAAACACTGTGGGGAGAGAGAGAGGTGAGAGAGAGAAACTCAGTGGGGAGAGAGAGAGAGAGAAACACTGGGGATGAGAGAGAGAAACACTGGGGGAGAGAGAGAGAGAGAAACACTGGGGGAGAGAGAGAAAAACACTGGGGGGAGAGAGAGGGAGAGAAACACTGGTTGAGAGTGATAGAGAAACACTGGGGGGAGAGAGAGAGCTGAGAGAGAGAAACGCAGTGGGGAGAGAGAGAGAAAAAAACACTGGGGAGGAGAGAGAGAAACACTGGGTGGAGAGAGAGAGAGAAACACTGGGGGAGAGAGAGAAACACTGGGGGAGAGTGAGAGAAACACTGCGCAGGTGAGAGAGAAACACTGGGGGGAGAGAGAGAGAAACACTGGGGGAGAGTGATAGAGAAACACTGCGGGGAGAGAGAGAGCTGAGAGAGAGAAACTCAGTGGGGAGAGAGAGAGAGAGAAACACTGGGGGGAGAGAGAGAGAGAAACACTGGGGGAGAGAGACAAACACTGGGGGGAGAGAGAGAGAAACACTGGGGGGAGAGAGAGAAACACTGGGGGAGAGAGAGAGAAAAAAACACTGGTTGGATAGAGCGAGAGTGAAACACTGGGGGGAGAGAGAGAGAAAAACACTGGGGGGAGAGAGAGAGAGAAACACTGGGGGAGAGAGAGAAACACTGGGGGAGAGTGAGAGAAACACTGCGCAGGAGAGAGAGAAACACTGGGGGGAGAGAGAGAGAAATACTGGGGGAGAGGGATAGAGAAACACTGGGGGGAGAGAGAGAGCTGAGAGAGAGAAACTCAGTGGGGAGAGAGAGAGAGAGAAACACTGGGGGGAGAGAGAGAGACAAACACTGGGGGAGAGATAGAAACACTGGGGGGAGAGAGAGAGAAACACTGGGGGAGAGTGAGAGAGAAAAACACTGGGGGGAGAGAGAGAGAGAAACACTGGGTGAGAATGATAGAGAAACACTGGTGGGAGAGAGACAGCTGAGAGAGAGAAACGCAGTGCGGAGAGAGATAGAGAGAAACACTGGGGAGGAGAGAGAGAAACACTGGGGGGAGAGAGAGAGAAAGAGAAACACTGGGGGAGAGAGAGAAACACTGGGGGAGAGTGATAGAGAAACACTGTGGGGAGAGGAAGGTGAGAGAGAGAAACTCAGTGGGGAGAGAGAGAGAGAGAAACACTGGGGATGAGAGAGAGAAACACTGGGGGAGAGAGAGAGAGAGAAACACTGGGGGAGAGAGAGAAAAACACTGGGGGGAGAGAGAGAGAGAGAAACACTGGTTGAGAGTGATAGAGAAACACTGGGGGGAGAGAGAGAGCTGAGAGAGAGAAACGCAGTGGGGAGAGAGAGAGAAAAAAACACTGGGGAGGAGAGAGAGAAACACTGGGTGGAGAGAGAGAGAGAAACACTGGGGGTGAGAGAGAAACACTGGGGGAGAGTGAGAGAAACACTGCGCAGGTGAGAGAGAAACACTGGGGGGAGAGAGAGAGAAACACTGGGGGAGAGTGATAGAGAAACACTGGGGGGAGAGAGAGAGCTGAGAGAGAGAAACTCAGTGGGGAGAGAGAGAGAGAGAGAGAAACACTGGGGGGAGAGAGAGAGAGAGAAACACTGGGGGAGAGAGACAAACACTGGGGGGAGAGAGAGAGAAACACTGGGGGGAGAGAGAGAAACACTGGGGGGAGAGAGAGAAACACTGGGGGAGAGAGAGAGAAAAAAACACTGGTTGGATAGAGAGAGAGTGAAACACTGGGGGGAGAGAGAGAGAAAAACACTGGGGGGAGAGAGAGAGAGAAACACTGGGGGAGAGTGATAGAGAAACACTGGGGGGAGAGAGAGATAGCTGAGAGAGAGAAACTCAGTGGGGAGAGAGAGAGAGAGAAACACTGGGGGGAGAGAGAGAAAAACACTGGGGGAGAGAGAGAAACACTGGGGGGAGAGAGAGAGAAACACTGGGGGAGAGAGAGAGAAAAAAACACTGTGGGGAGAGAGAGAGAGAGAAACACTGGGTGAGAATGATAGAGAAACACTGGGGGGAGAGAGAGAAACCCTGGGGGGAGAGAGAGAGAGAGAGAAACACTGGGGGAGAGAGAGAAACACTGGGGGGAGAGTGAGAGAAACACTGGGAGAGAGAGAGAGAAAAACTGGGGAGAGAGAGAGAGAGAGCGAGAAACATTGTGTGAAGAGAGAGAGAGTGAAACTCAGCCGGGAGTGAGGGAGAGAAACACTGGGGAGAAGAGAGAGAAACATTGGTCTGAGAGAGAGAGAGAAACACTGGGGGTGAGCGAGAAACACTTGGGGGAGAGAGAGAAACACTGGGGAGGAGGGCGAGAAACACTGGGGTGAGAGAGAGACAAACACTGGTGGAGAGAGACAAACACTGGGGGGAGAGAGAAGCACTGGGGGAGAGAGAGAGAGAACAACACTGGTGGGAGAGAGAGAGAGAGAGAAACACGGGGGGAGAGTGATCGAGAAACACTGTGGGGAGAGAGAGAGGTGAGAGAGAGAAACTCAGTGGGGAGAGAGAGAGAGAGAAACACTGGGGATGAAAGAGAGAAATACTGGGGGAGAGAGAGAGAGAGAAACACTGGGGGAGAGAGAGAAAAACACTGGGGGGAGAGTGAGAGAAACACTGGGGGAGAGAGAGAGAAAAACTGGGGAGAGAGAGAGAGAGAGCGAGAAACATTGTGTGAAGAGAGAGAGAGTGAAACTCAGCCGGGAGTGAGAGAGAGAAACACTGGGGAGGAGAGAGAGAAACATTGGTCTGAGAGAGAGAGAGACACACTGGGGGAGAGCGAGAAACAGTTGGGGGAGAGAGAGATACACTGGGGAGGAGGGCGAGAAACACTGGGGTGAGAGAGAGAGAAACACTGGTGGAGAGAGACAAGCACTGGGGGGAGAGAGAAACACTGGGGGAGAGAGAGAGAGAACAACACTGGTGGGAGAGAGAGAGAGACAGAAACACTGGGGGAGAGTGATCGAGAAACACTGTGGGGAGAGAGAGAGGTGAGAGAGAGAAACTCAGTGGGGAGAGAGAGAGAGAGAAACACTGGGGATGAGAGAGAGAAACACTGGGGGAGAGAGAGAGAGAGAAACACTGGGGGAGAGAGAGAAAAACACTGGGGGGAGAGAGAGAGAGAGAGACACTGGTTGAGAGTGATAGAGAAACACTGGGGGGAGAGAGAGAGAGCTGAGAGAGAGAAACGCAGTGGGGAGAGAGAGAGAGAGAAAAACACTGGGGAGGAGAGAGAGAAACACTGGGGGGAGAGAGAGAGAGAAACACTGGGGGAGAGAATCATAGATAGAATCATAGAATCATAGAAGTTACAACATGGAAACAGGCCCTTCGGCCCAACATGTCCATGTCGCCCAGTTTATACCACTAAGCTAGTCCCAATTGCCTGCACTTGGCCCATATCCCTCGATACCCATCTTCCCCATGTAACTGTCCAAATGCTTTTTAAAAGACAAAATTGTACCCGCCTCTACTACTGCCTCTGGCAGCTCGTTCCAGACACTCACCACCCTTTGAGTGAAAAAATTGCCCCTCTGGATCCTTTTGTATCTCTCCCCTCTCACCTTAAATCTGTGCCCCCTCGTTATAGACTCCCCTACCTTTGGGAAAAGATTTTGACTATCGACCTTATCTATGCCCCTCATTATTTTATAGACTTCTATAAGATCACCCCTTAACCTCCTACTCTCCAGGGAATAAAGTCCCAGTCTGTCTAACCTCTCCCTGTAAGTCAAACCATCAAGTCCCGGTAGCATCCTAGTAAATCTTTTCTGCACTCTTTCTAGTTTAATAATATCCTTTCTATAATAGGGTGACCAGAACTGTACACAGTACTCCAAGTGTGGCCTCACCAATGCCCTGTACAACTTCAACAAGACATCCCAACTCCTGCATTCAATGTTCTGACCAATGAAACCAAGCATGCTGAATGCCTTCTTCACCACCCTATCCACCTGTGACTCCACTTTCAAGGAGCTATGAATCTGTACTCCTAGATCTCTTTGTTCGATAACTCTCCCCAACGCCCTACCATTAACGGAGTAGGTCCTGGCCCGATTCGATCTACCAAAATGCATCACCTCACATTTATCTAAATTAAACTCCATCTGCCATTCATCGGCCCACTGGCCCAATTTATCAAGATCCCGTTGCAATCCTAGATAACCTTCTTCACTGTCCACAATGCCACCAATCTTGGTGTCATCTGCAAACTTACTAACCATGCCTCCTAAATTCTCATCCAAATCATTAATATAAATAACAAATAACAGCGGACCCAGCACCGATCCCTGAGGCACACCGCAGGACACAGGCATCCAGTTTGAAAAACAACCCTCGACAACCACCCTCTGTCTTCTGTCGTCAAGCCAATTTTGTATCCAATTGGCTACCTCACCTTGGATCCCATGAGATTTAACCTTATGTAACAACCTACCATGCGGTACCTTGTCAAATGCTTTGCTGAAGTCCATGTAGACCACGTCTACTGCACAGCCCTCATCTATCTTCTTGGTTACCCCTTCAAAAAACTCAATCAAATTCGTGAGACATGATTTTCCTCTCACAAAACCATGCTGACTGTTCCTAATTAGTCCCTGCCTCTCCAAATGCCTGTAGATCCTGTCCCTCAGAATACCCTCTAACAACTTACCCACTACAGATGTCAGGCTCACTGGTCTGTAGTTCCCAGGCTTTTCCCTGCCGCCCTTCTTAAACAAAGGCACAACATTTGCTACCCTCCAATCTTCAGGCACCTCACCTGTAGCGGTGGATGATTCAAATATCTCTGCTAGGGGACCCGCAATTTCCTCCCTAACCTCCCATAACGTCCTGGGATACATTTCATCAGGTCCCGGAGATTTATCTACCTTGATGCGCGTTAAGACTTCCAGCACCTCCCTCTCTGTAATATGTACACTCCTCAAGACATCACTATTTATTTCCCCAAGTTCCCTAACATCCATGCCTTTCTCAACCGTAAATACCGATGTGAAATATTCATTCAGGATCTCACCCATCTCTTGTGGTTCCGCACATAGATGACCTTGTTGATCCTTAAGAGGCCCTACTCTCTCCCTAGTTACCCTTTTGCCCTTTATGTATTTGTCGAAGCTCTTTGGATTCACCTTTGCCTGATCTGCCAAAGCAATCTCATATCCCCTTTTTGCCCTCCTGATTTCTTTCTTAACTCTACTCCGGCAATCTCTATACTCTTCAAGGGATCCACTTGATCCCAGCTGCCTATGCATGTCATATGCCTCCTTCTTATTTTTGACTAGTGCCTCAATCTCCCGAGTCATCCAAGGTTCCCTACTTCTACCAGCCTTGCCCTTCACTTTATAAGGAATGTGCTTACCCTGAACCCTGGTTAACACACTTTTGAAAGCCTCCCACTTACCAGACGTCCCTTTGCCTGCCAACAGACTCTCCCAATCAACTTCTGAAAGTTCCTGTCTAATACCATCAAAATTGGCCTTTCCCCAATTTAGAATTTTAACTTTTGGGCCAGACCTATCCTTCTCCATAGCTATCTTAAAACTAATGGAATTATGATCACTGGTCCCAAAGTGATCCCTCACTAACACTTCTGTCACCTGCCCTTCCTTATTTCCCAAGAGGAGGTCAAGTTTTGCCCCCTCTCTAGTCGGGCCATCCACATACTGAATGAGAAATTCCTCCTGAATACACTCAACAAATTTCTCTCCATCCAAGCCCCTAATGCTATGGCTGTCCCAGTCAATGTTGGGAAAGTTAAAGTCCCCTACTATTACCACCCTATTTTTCTTGCAGCTGTCTGTAATCTCCTTACATATTTGCTCCTCAATTTCCCGTTGACTATTTGGGGGTCTGTAGTACAATCCTATCAAAGTGATCTCTCCCTTCTTATTTTTCAGTTCTACCCATATGGACTCAGTGGGCAAACCCTCGGATATATCCCCTCTCACTACTGCCGTGATGTTCTCCCTAATCAAGAACGCAACTCCCCCTCCTCTCTTACCTCCTGCTCTATCTTTCCTATAGCATCTGTACCCTGGAACATTGAGCTGCCAGTCCTGCCCCTCCCTTAGCCATGTTTCAGTAATAGCTATAACATCCCAGTCCCATGTACCCATCCATGCCCTGAGTTCATCTGCCTTGCCCATCAGACTTCTTGCATTGAAATAAATGCAGTTTAATCTAGACTTCCCTTGGTCTTTGCCCTGCTTTCTCAGACCATCTGTCCGGTCATGTTCTGTACACTCTCCCTTACTGCCTTTTGTTTCTGTCACCACTTTATTTCCCACTGACTTCCTGCATCCGTTCCCATCCCCCTGCCACATTAGTTTAAACCCTCCCCAACAGCACTGGCAAACACTCCCCCTAGGACATTGGTTCCAGTCCTGCCCAGATGCAGACCGTCCAATTTGTACTGGTCCCACCTCCCCCAGAACCGGTTCCAATGGCCCAGGAATTTGAATCCCTCCCTCTTGCACCATCTCTCAAGCCACGTATTCATCTTAGCTATCCTGTCATTCCTAATCTGACTAACCCGTGGCACTGGTAGCAATCCTGAGATTACTACCTTTGAGGTCCTACTCTTTAGTTTAACTCCTAACTCCCTGAATTCAGCTTGTAGGACCTCATCCTGTTTTTTACCTATATCGTTGGTGCCTATATGCACCACGACAACTGGCTGTTCACCCTCCCCCTCCAGAATGTCCTGCAGCCGCTCCGAGACATCCTTGACCCTTGCACCAGGGAGGCAACATACCATCCTGGAGTCTCGGTTGCGTCCGCAGAAACGCCTGTCTATTCCCCTTACAATCGAGTCCCCTATCACTATAGCTCTGCCACTCTTTTTCCTGCCCTCCTGTGCAGCAGAGCCAGCCACGGTGCCATGAACCTGGCCACTGCCACCTTCCCCTGGTGAGCCATCTCCGCCAACAGTATCCAAAACGGTATACCTGTTTTGGAGGGAGATGACCGCAGGGGACCCCTGCACTGCCTTCCTACTCTTCCTCTGTCTGTTGGTCACCCATTCACTATCTCCCTCAGTAATTTTTATCTGCGGTGTGACCAACTCACTGAACGTGCTATCCACGACTTTCTCAGCATCGCGGATGCTCCAAAGTGAGTCCATCCGCAGCTCCAGAGCCGTCAAGCGGTCAAACAATAGCTGCAGCTGGACACACTTCCCGCAGGTGAAGGAATCAGGGATACAGGAAGGAGCCCTGAATTCCCACATCCCACAAGAGGAACATGACACGGCGCTGGGATCTCCTGCCATGACTTAACCCTTAAATTAGCTTAAGAACAACTACAGTGTCAAGAGAAAAAAAAAGGAAAGAAAAACTACTTACCACTCCCTTTAAGGAGTTTACTCCTTTAAATTGTTCTCAATTTAGAGAATGTTAACTACACTAGGGACCTTGATTCACTAAAAAATAAACGCTACTTCCGATAAGACCTGCAGACCTTCCCTTTCCTTTTACTTCAGTTACTGTCGATAAGGAGAAATACTCACCTGAACCTACTCACCAATCAGGTGCCTCCCCTGTGTCGCGTCCCGATCTGATTCCTGACGTCACTTCGAACTCGGTCGCAGCTCCGCTCGGCTCCTCTCAGCGCTCTGAAATCCCGCCTTTTATCGGACGCTCCCTCCGCTCGGCTCGGCTCCTCTCAGCTGTTCTCAGCGCTCTGAAATCCCGCCTTTTATCGGACGCTCCCTCCGCTCGGCTCGGCTCCTCTCAGCTGTTCTCAGCGCTCTGAAATCCCGCCTTTTATCGGACGCTCCCTCCGCTCGGCTCGGCTCCTCTCAGCTGTTCTCAGCGCTCTGAAATCCCGCCTTTTATCGGACGCTCCCTCCGCTCGGCTCGGCTCCTCTCAGCTGTTCTCAGCGCTCTGAAATCCCGCCTTTTATCGGACGCTCCCTCCGCTCGGCTCGGCTCCTCTCAGCTGTTCTCAGCGCTCTGAAATCCCGCCTTTTATCGGACGCTCCCTCCGCTCGGCTCGGCCGAGATAAACACTGGGGGAGAGTGAGAGAAACACTGCGCAGGAGAGAGAGAAACACTGGGGGGAGAGAGAGAGAAACACTGGGGGAGAGTGATAGAGAAACACTGGGGGGAGAGAGAGAGCTGAGAGAGAGAAACTCAGTGGGGAGAGAGAGAGAGAGAAACACTGGGGGAGAGAGAGAGAGAGAAACACTGGTTGGAGAGAGAGAGAGAAACACTGGGGTTAGAGAGAGAGAAAAACACTGGGGGGAGAGAGAGAGAGAGAAACACTGGGGGAGAGTGATAGACAAACACTGGGGGGAGAGAGAGATAGCTGAGAGAGAGAAACTCAGTGGGGAGAGAGAGAGAGAGAAACACTGGGGGGAGAGAGAGAGAGAAACACTGGGGGAGAGAGAGAAACATTGGGGTTGAGAGAGAGAAACACTGGGGGAGAGAGAGAGAGAAAAACACTGGGGGGAGAGAGAGAGAGAGAAACACTGGGTGAGAATGATAGGGAAACACTGGGGGGAGAGAGACAGCTGAGAGAGAGAAACTCAGTGCGGAGAGAGATAGAGAGAAACACTGGGGAGGAGAGAGAGAAATACTGGGGGGAGAGAGAGAGAGAGAGAAACACTGGGGGAGAGAGAGAAACACTGGGGGGAGAGTGAGAGAAACACTGGGGGAGAGAGAGAGAAAAACTGGGGAGAGAGAGAGAGAGAGCGTGAAACATTGTGTGAAGAGAGAGAGAGTGAAACTCAGCCGGGAGTGAGAGAGAGAAACACTGGGGAGGAGAGAGAGAAACATTGGTCTGAGAGAGAGAGAGAAACACTTGGGGAGAGCGAGAAACACTTGGGGGAGAGAGAGAAACACTGGGGAGGAGGCTGAGAAACACTGGGGTGAGAGAGAGAGAAACACTGGTGGAGAGAGACAAACACTGGGGGGAGAGAGAAACACTGGGGGAGAGAGAGAGAGAACAACACTGGTGGGAGAGAGAGAGAGAGAGAAACACTGGGGGAGAGTGATCGAGAAACACAGTGGGGAGAGAGAGAGGTGAGAGAGAGAAACTCAGTGGGGAGAGAGAGAGAGAGTAACACTGGGGATGAGAGAGAGAAACACTGGGGGAGAGAGAGAGAGAGAAACACTGGGGGAGAGAGAGAAAAACACTGGGGGGAGAGAGAGGGAGAGAAACACTGGTTGAGAGTGATAGAGAAACACTGGGGGGAGAGAGAGAGCTGAGAGAGAGAAACGCAGTGGGGAGAGAGAGAGAAAAAAACACTGGGGAGGAGAGAGAGAAACACTGGGTGGAGAGAGAGAGAGAAACACTGGGGGAGAGAGAGAAACACTGGGGGAGAGTGAGAGAAACACTGCGCAGGAGAGAGAGAAACACTGGGGGGAGAGAGAGAAACACTGGGGGAGAGTGATAGAGAAACACTGCGGGGAGAGAGAGAGCTGAGAGAGAGAAACTCAGTGGGGAGAGAGAGAGAGAGAAACACTGGGGGGAGAGAGAGAGAGAAACACTGGGGGAGAGAGACAAACACTGGGGGGAGAGAGAGAGAAACACTGGGGGTAGAGAGAGAAACACTGGGGGAGAGAGAGAGAAAAAAACACTGGTTGGATAGAGAGAGAGTGAAACACTGGGGGGAGAGAGAGAGAAACACTGGGGGAGAGGGATAGAGAAACACTGGGGGGAGAGAGAGAGCTGAGAGAGAGAAACTCAGTGGGGAGAGAGAGAGAGAGAAACACTGGGGGGAGAGATAGAAACACTGGGGGGAGAGAGAGAGAAACACTGGGGGAGAGTGAGAGAGAAAAACACTGGGGGGAGAGAGAGAGAGAAACACTGGGTGAGAATGATAGAGAAACACTGGTGGGAGAGAGACAGCTGAGAGAGAGAAACGCAGTGCGGAGAGAGATAGAGAGAAACACTGGGGAGGAGAGAGAGAAACACTGGGGGGAGAGAGAGAGAAAGAGAAACACTGGGGGAGAGAGAGAAACACTGGGGGAGAGTGATCGAGAAACACTGTGGGGAGAGAGAGAGGTGAGAGAGAGAAACTCAGTGGGGAGAGAGAGAGAGAGAAACACTGGGGATGAGAGAGAGAAACACTGGGGGAGAGAGAGAGAGAGAAACACTGGGGGAGAGAGAGAAAAACACTGGGGGGAGAGAGAGAGAGAGAAACACTGGTTGAGAGTGATAGAGAAACACTGGGGGGAGAGAGAGAGCTGAGAGAGAGAAACGCAGTGGGGAGAGAGAGAGAAAAAAACACTGGGGAGGAGAGAGAGAAACACTGGGTGGAGAGAGAGAGAGAAACACTGGGGGAGAGAGAGAAACACTGGGGGAGAGTGAGAGAAACACTGCGCAGGTGAGAGAGAAACACTGGGGGGAGAGAGAGAGAAACACTGGGGGAGAGTGATAGAGAAACACTGGGGGGAGAGAGAGAAACACTGGGGGAGAGAGAGAGAAAAAAACACTGGTTGGATAGAGAGAGAGTGAAACACTGGGGGGAGAGAGAGAGAAAAACACTGGGGGGAGAGAGAGAGAGAAACACTGGGGGAGAGTGATAGAGAAACACTGGGGGGAGAGAGAGATAGCTGAGAGAGAGAAACTCAGTGGGGAGAGAGAGAGAGAGAAACACTGGGGGGAGAGAGAGAAAAACACTGGGGGAGAGAGAGAAACACTGGGGGGAGAGAGAGAGAAACACTGGGGGGAGAGAGAGAAACACTGGGGGAGAGAGAGAGAAAAAAACACTGGTTGGATAGAGAGAGAGTGAAACACTGGGGGGAGAGAGAGAGAAAAACACTGGGGGGAGAGAGAGAGAGAAACACTGGGGGAGAGTGATAGAGAAACACTGGGGGGAGAGAGAGATAGCTGAGAGAGAGAAACTCAGTGGGGAGAGAGAGAGAGAGAAACACTGGGGGGAGAGAGAGAAAAACACTGGGGGAGAGAGAGAAACACTGGGGGGAGAGAGAGAGAAACACTGGGGGAGAGAGAGAGAAAAAAACACTGTGGGGAGAGAGAGAGAGAGAAACACTGGGTGAGAATGATAGAGAAACACTGGGGGGAGAGAGAGAAACACTGGGGGGAGAGAGAGAGAGAGAGAAACACTGGGGGAGAGAGAGAAACACTGGGGGGAGAGTGAGAGAAACACTGGGAGAGAGAGAGAAAAAAACTGGGGAGAGAGAGAGAGAGAGCGAGAAACATTGTGTGAAGAGAGAGAGAGTGAAACTCAGCCGGGAGTGAGAGAGAGAAACACTGGGGAGAAGAGAGAGAAACATTGGTCTGAGAGAGAGAGAGAAACACTGGGGGTGAGCGAGAAACACTTGGGGGAGAGAGAGAAACACTGGGGAGGAGGGCGAGAAACACTGGGGTGAGAGAGAGACAAACACTGGTGGAGAGAGACAAACACTGGGGGGAGAGAGAAGCACTGGGGGAGAGAGAGAGAGAACAACACTGGTGGGAGAGAGAGAGAGAGAGAAACACTGGGGGAGAGTGATCGAGAAACACTGTGGGGAGAGAGAGAGGTGAGAGAGAGAAACTCAGTGGGGAGAGAGAGAGAGAGAAACACTGGGGATGAAAGAGAGAAATACTGGGGGAGAGAGAGAGAGAGAAACACTGGGGGAGAGAGAGAAAAACACTGGGGGGAGAGAGAGAGAGAGAAACACTGGTTGAGAGTGATAGAGAAACACTGGGGGGAGAGAGAGAGCTGAGAGAGAGAAACGCAGTGGGGAGAGAGAGAGAGAGAAAAACACTGGGGAGGAGAGAGAGAAACACTGGGGGGAGAGAGAGAGAGAAACACTGGGGGAGAGAGAGAAACACTGGGGGAGAGTGAGAGAAACACTGCGCAGGAGAGAGAGAAACACTGGGGGGAGAGAGAGAGAGAAACACTGGTTGGAGAGAGAGAGAGAGAAACACTGGGGGAGAGAGAGAGAGAAACACTGGGGGGAGAGAGAGAGAGAGAAACACTGGGGAAGAGTGATAGAGAAACACTGGGGGGAGAGAGAGATAGCTGAGAGAGAGAAACTCAGTGGGGAGAGAGAGAGAGAGAAACACTGGGGGGAGAGAGAGGGAGAAACACTGGGGGAGAGAGAGAAACACTGGGGGGAGAGAGAGAGAAACACTGGGGGAGAGAGAGAGAGAAAAACACTGGGGGGAGAGAGAGAGAGAGAAACACTGGGTGAGAATGATAGAGAAACACTGGGGGAGAGAGACAGCTGAGAGAGAGAAACTCAGTGCGGAGAGAGATAGAGAGAAACACTGGGGAGGAGAGAGAGAAACACTGGGGGGAGAGAGAGAGAGAGAAACACTGGGGGAGAGAGAGAAACACTGGGGGGAGAGTGAGAGAAACACTGGGGGAGAGAGAGAGAAAAACTGGGGAGAGAGAGAGAGCGAGAAACATTGTGTGAAGAGAGAGAGAGTGAAACTCAGCCGGGAGTGAGAGAGAGAAACACTGGGGAGGAGAGAGAGAAACATTGGTCTGAGAGAGAGAGAGAAACACTGGGGGAGAGCGAGAAACACTTGGGGGAGAGAGAGAAACACTGGGGAGGAGGGCGAGAAACACTGGGGTGAGAGAGAGAGAAACACTGGTGGAGAGATACAAACACTGGGGGGAGAGAGAAACACTGGGGGAGAGAGAGAGAACAACACTGGTGGGAGTGAGAGAGAGAGAGAAACACTGGGGGAGAGTGATCGAGAAACATTGTGGGGAGAGAGAGAGGTGAGAGAGAGAAACTCAGTGGGGAGAGAGAGAGAGAAACACTGGGGGAGAGAGAGAGAGAGAAAAACACTGGGGGGGAGAGAGAAAAACACTGGGGGGAGAGAGAGAGAGAGAAACACTGGTTGAGAGTGATAGAGAAACACTGGGGGGGAGAGAGAGCTGAGAGAGAGAAACGCAGTGGGGAGAGAGAGAGAAAAACACTGGGGAGGAGAGAGACAAACACTGGGGGGATAGAGAGAGAGAAACACTGGGGGAGAGAGAGAAACACTGGGGGAGAGTGAGAGAAACACTGCGCAGGAGAGAGAGAAACACTGGGGGGAGAGAGAGAGAAACACTGGGGGAGAGTGATAGAGAAACACTGGGGGGAGAGAGAGAGCTGAGAGAGAGAAACTCAGTGGGGGGAGAGAGAGAGAGAAACACTGGGGGGAGAGAGTGAGAAACACTGGGGGAGAGATAGAAACACTGGGGGGAGAGAGAGAGAAACACTGGGGGAGAGAGAGAGAGAAAAACACTGGGGGGAGAGAGAGAGAGAAACACTGGGTGAGAATGATAGAGAAACACTGGGGGGAGAGAGACAGCTGAGAGAGAGAAACGCAGTGCGGAGAGAGATAGAGAGAAACACTGGGGAGGAGAGAGAGAAACACTGGGGGGAGAGAGAGAGAAAGAGAAACACTGGGGGAGAGAGAGAAACACTGCGCAGGAGAGAGAGAAACACTGGGGGGAGAGAACGAGAAACACTGGGGGAGAGAGAGAGAAAAACTGGGGGGAGAGAGAGAGAGCGAGAAACATTGTGTGGAGAGAGAGAGAGTGAAACTCAGCCGGGAGAGAGAGAGAGAAACACTGGGGAGGAGAGAGAGAAACATTGGTCTGAGAGAGAGAGAGAAACACTGGGGGAGAGCGAGAAACACTTGTGTGAGAGAAAGAAACACTGGGGAGGAGGGCGAGAAACACTGGTGTGAGAGAGAGAGAAACACTGGTGGAGAGAGACAAACACTGGGGAGAGAGAGAGAGAAACACTGGGGGGAGAGAGAGAAACACTGGGGGAGAGAGAGAGAGACGAACACTGGTGGGAGAGAGAGAGAGAGAAACACTGCGGGGAGAGAGAGATAAAAACACTGGGGGGGGAGAGAGAGAGAGAAAAACACTGGGGGAGAGTGATAGAGAAACACTGGGGGTGAGAGAGCTGAGAGTGAGAAACTCAGTGGGGAGAGAGAGAGAGAGAGAAACACTGGGGGGAGAGAGCGAGAGAGAAACACTGGGGGAGATAGAGAAACACTGGGGGAGAGAGAGAGAAACACTGGGGGAGAGAGTGAGAGAAAAACACTGGGGGGAGAGAGAGAGAGAGAAACACTGGGTGAGAATGTTAGAGAAACACTGGGGGGAGAGAGACAGCTGAGAGAGAGCAACGCAGTGCGGAGAGAGATAGAGAGAAACACTGGGGAGGAGAGAGAGAAACACTGGGGGGAGAGAGAGAGAGAAAGAGAAACACTGGGGGAGAGAGAGAAACACTGGGGGGAGAGTGAGAGAAACACTGCGCAGGAGAGAGAGAAACACTGGGGGGAGAGAGAGAGGTGAGAGAGAGAAACTCAGTGGGGAGAGAGAGAGAGAGAGAAACACTGGGGGGGAGAGAGAGAGAGAGAAACACTGGGGGGGAGAGAGAAAAACACTGGGGGGAGAGAGAGAGAGAGAAACACTGGTTGAGAGTGATAGAGAAACACTGGGGGGGAGAGAGAGCTGAGAGAGAGAAACGCAGTGGGGAGAGAGAGGGAGAGAAAAACACTGGGGAGGAGAGAGAGAAACACTGGGGGGATAGAGAGAGAGAAACACTGGGGGAGAGAGAGAAACACTGGGGGAGAGTGAGAGAAACACTGCGCAGGTGAGAGAGAAACACTGGGGGGAGAGAGAGAGAAACACTGGGGGAGAGTGATAGAGAAACACTGGGGGGAGAGAGAGAGCTGAGAGAGAGAAACTCAGTGGGGAGAGAGAGAGAGAGAGAAACACTGGGGGGAGAGAGAGAGAGAGAAACACTGGGGGAGAGAGACAAACACTGGGGGGAGAGAGAGAGAAACACTGGGGGGAGAGAGAGAAACACTGGGGGGAGAGAGTGAAACACTGGGGGGAGAGAGAGAGAAAAACACTGGGGGGAGAGAGAGAGAGGAACACTGGGGGAGAGTGATAGAGAAACACTGGGGGGAGAGAGAGATAGCTGAGAGAGAGAAACTCAGTGGGGAGAGAGAGAGAGAGAAACACTGGGGGGAGAGAGAGAAAAACACTGGGGGAGAGAGAGAAACACTGGGGGGAGAGAGAGAGAAACACTGGGGGAGAGAGAGAGAAAAAAACACTGTGGGGAGAGAGATAGAGAAACACTGGGTGAGAATGATAGAGAAACACTGGGGGGAGAGAGAGAAACACTGGGGGGAGAGAGAGAGAGAGAGAAACACTGGGGGAGAGAGAGAAACACTGGGGGGAGAGTGAGAGAAACACTGGGAGAGAGAGAGAGAAAAACTGGGGAGAGAGAGAGAGAGAGCGAGAAACATTGTGTGAAGAGAGAGAGAGTGAAACTCAGCCGGGAGTGAGAGAGAGAAACACTGGGGAGAAGAGAGAGAAACATTGGTCTGAGAGAGAGAGAGAAACACTGGGGGTGAGCGAGAAACACTTGGGGGAGAGAGAGAAACACTGGGGAGGAGGGCGAGAAACACTGGGGTGAGAGAGAGACAAACACTGGTGGAGAGAGACAAACACTGGGGGGAGAGAGAAGCACTGGGGGAGAGAGAGAGAGAACAACACTGGTGGGAGAGAGAGAGAGAGAGAAACACTGGGGGAGAGTGATCGAGAAACACTGTGGGGAGAGAGAGAGGTGAGAGAGAGAAACTCAGTGGGGAGAGAGAGAGAGAGAAACACTGGGGATGAAAGAGAGAAATACTGGGGGAGAGAGAGAGAGAGAAACACTGGGGGAGAGAGAGAAAAACACTGGGGGGAGAGAGAGAGAGAGAAACACTGGTTGAGAGTGATAGAGAAACACTGGGGGGAGAGAGAGAGCTGAGAGAGAGAAACGCAGTGGGGAGAGAGAGAGAGAGAAAAACACTGGGGAGGAGAGAGAGAAACACTGGGGGGAGAGAGAGAGAGAAACACTGGGGGAGAGAGAGAAACACTGGGGGAGAGTGAGAGAAACACTGCGCAGGAGAGAGAGAAACACTGGGGGGAGAGAGAGAGAGAAACACTGGTTGGAGAGAGAGAGAGAGAAACACTGGGGGAGAGAGAGAGAGAAACACTGGGGGGAGAGAGAGAGAGAGAAACACTGGGGAAGAGTGATAGAGAAACACTGGGGGGAGAGAGAGATAGCTGAGAGAGAGAAACTCAGTGGGGAGAGAGAGAGAGAGAAACACTGGGGGGAGAGAGAGGGAGAAACACTGGGGGAGAGAGAGAAACACTGGGGGGAGAGAGAGAGAAACACTGGGGGAGAGAGAGAGAGAAAAACACTGGGGGGAGAGAGAGAGAGAGAAACACTGGGTGAGAATGATAGAGAAACACTGGGGGAGAGAGACAGCTGAGAGAGAGAAACTCAGTGCGGAGAGAGATAGAGAGAAACACTGGGGAGGAGAGAGAGAAACACTGGGGGGAGAGAGAGAGAGAGAAACACTGGGGGAGAGAGAGAAACACTGGGGGGAGAGTGAGAGAAACACTGGGGGAGAGAGAGAGAAAAACTGGGGAGAGAGAGAGAGCGAGAAACATTGTGTGAAGAGAGAGAGAGTGAAACTCAGCCGGGAGTGAGAGAGAGAAACACTGGGGAGGAGAGAGAGAAACATTGGTCTGAGAGAGAGAGAGAAACACTGGGGGAGAGCGAGAAACACTTGGGGGAGAGAGAGAAACACTGGGGAGGAGGGCGAGAAACACTGGGGTGAGAGAGAGAGAAACACTGGTGGAGAGATACAAACACTGGGGGGAGAGAGAAACACTGGGGGAGAGAGAGAGAACAACACTGGTGGGAGTGAGAGAGAGAGAGAAACACTGGGGGAGAGTGATCGAGAAACATTGTGGGGAGAGAGAGAGGTGAGAGAGAGAAACTCAGTGGGGAGAGAGAGAGAACAACACTGGTGGGAGTGAGAGAGAGAGAGAAACACTGGGGGAGAGTGATCGAGAAACATTGTGGGGAGAGAGTGAGGTGAGAGAGAGAAACTCAGTGGGGAGAGAGAGAGAGAGAAACACTGGGGGAGAGAGAGAGAGAGAAAAACACTGGGGGGGAGAGAGAAAAACACTGGGGGGAGAGAGAGAGAGAGAAACACTGGTTGAGAGTGATAGAGAAACACTGGGGGGGAGAGAGAGCTGAGAGAGAGAAACGCAGTGGGGAGAGAGAGAGAAAAACACTGGGGAGGAGAGAGACAAACACTGGGGGGATAGAGAGAGAGAAACACTGGGGGAGAGAGAGAAACACTGGGGGAGAGTGAGAGAAACACTGCGCAGGAGAGAGAGAAACACTGGGGGGAGAGAGAGAGAAACACTGGGGGAGAGTGATAGAGAAACACTGGGGGGAGAGAGAGAGCTGAGAGAGAGAAACTCAGTGGGGGGAGAGAGAGAGAGAAACACTGGGGGGAGAGAGAGAGAGAGAAACACTGGGGGAGAGATAGAAACACTGGGGGGAGAGAGAGAGAAACACTGGGGGAGAGAGAGAGAGAAAAACACTGGGGGGAGAGAGAGAGAGAAACACTGGGTGAGAATGATAGAGAAACACTGGGGGGAGAGAGACAGCTGAGAGAGAGAAACGCAGTGCGGAGAGAGATAGAGAGAAACACTGGGGAGGAGAGAGAGAAACACTGGGGGGAGAGAGAGAGAAAGAGAAACACTGGGGGAGAGAGAGAAACACTGGGGGGTGAGTGAGAGAAACACTGCGCAGGAGAGAGAGAAACACTGGGGGGAGAGAGCGAGAAACACTGGGGGAGAGAGAGAGAAAAACTGGGGGGAGAGAGAGAGAGCGAGAAACATTGTGTGGAGAGAGAGAGAGTGAAACTCAGCCGGGAGAGAGAGAGAGAAACACTGGGGAGGAGAGAGAGAAACATTGGTCTGAGAGAGAGAGAGAAACACTGGGGGAGAGCGAGAAACACTTGTGTGAGAGAAAGAAACACTGGGGAGGAGGGCGAGAAACACTGGTGTGAGAGAGAGAGAAACACTGGTGGAGAGAGACAAACACTGGGGGGAGAGAGAGAGAAACACTGGGGGGAGAGAGAGAAACACTGGGGGAGAGAGAGAGAGACGAACACTGGTGGGAGAGAGAGAGAGAGAAACACTGCGGGGAGAGAGAGATAAAAACACTGGGGGGGGGAGAGAGAGAGAGAAAAACACTGGGGGAGAGTGATAGAGAAACACTGGGGGGAGAGAGAGCTGAGAGTGAGAAACTCAGTGGGGAGAGAGAGAGAGAGAGAAACACTGGGGGGAGAGAGAGAGAGAGAAACACTGGGGGAGATAGAGAAACACTGGGGGAGAGAGAGAGAAACACTGGGGGAGAGAGTGAGAGAAAAACACTGGGGGGAGAGAGAGAGAGAGAAACACTGGGTGAGAATGATAGAGAAACACTGGGGGGAGAGAGACAGCTGAGAGAGAGAAACGCAGTGCGGAGAGAGATAGAGAGAAACACTGGGGAGGAGAGAGAGAAACACTGGGGGGAGAGAGAGAGAGAAAGAGAAACACTGGGGGAGAGAGCAAAAAACTGGGGGGAGAGTGAGAGAAACACTGCGCAGGAGAGAGAGAAACACTGGGGGGAGAGAGAGAGGTGAGAGAGAGAAACTCAGTGGGGAGAGAGAGAGAGAGAAACACTGGGGGAGAGAGAGAGAGAGAGAAACACTGGGGGGAGAGAGAAAAACACTGGGGGGAGAGAGAGAGAGAGAAACACTGGTTGAGAGTGATAGAGAAACACTGGGGGGGAGACAGAGCTGAGAGAGAGAAACGCAGTGGGGAGAGAGAGGGAGAGAAAAACACTGGGGAGGAGAGAGAGAAACACTGGGGGGATAGAGAGAGAGAAACACTGGGGGAGAGAGAGAAATACTGGGGGAGAGTGAGAGAAACACTGCGCAGGAGAGAGAGAAACACTGGGGGGAGAGAGAGAGAAACACTGGGGGAGAGTGATAGAGAAACACTGGGGGGAGAGATAGAGCTGAGAGAGAGAAACTCAGTGGGGGGAGAGAGAGAGAGAAACACTGGGGGGAGAGAGAGAGAGAGAAACACTGGGGGAGAGATAGAAACACTGGGGGGAGAGAGAGAGAAACACTGGGGGAGAGAGAGAGAGAAAAACACTGGGGGGAGAGAGAGAGAGAAACACTGGGTGAGAATGATAGAGAAACACTGGGGGGAGAGAGACAGCTGAGAGAGAGAAACGCAGTGCGGAGAGAGATAGAGAGAAACACTGGGGAGGAGAGAGAGAAACACTGGGGGGATAGAGAGAGAAAGAGAAACACTGGGGGAGAGAGAGAAACACTGGGGGGAGAGTGAGAGAAACACTGCGCAGGTGAGAGAGAAACACTGGGGGGAGAGAGCGAGAAACACTGGGGGAGAGAGAGAGAAAAACTGGGGGGAGAGAGAGAGAGCGAGAAACATTGTGTGGAGAGAGAGAGAGTGAAACTCAGCCGGGAGAGAGAGAGAGAAACACTGGGGAGGAGAGAGAGAAACATTGGTCTGAGAGAGAGAGAGAAACACTGGGGGAGAGCGAGAAACACTTGTGTGAGAGAGAGAAACACTGGGGAGGAGGGCGAGAAACACTGGGGTGAGAGAGAGAGAAACACTGGTGGAGAGAGACAAACACTGGGGGGAGAGAGAGAGAAACACTGGGGGGAGAGAGAGAAACACTGGGGGAGAGAGAGAGAGACGAACACTGGTGGGAGAGAGAGAGAGAGAAACACTGCGGGGAGAGAGAGATAAAAACACTGGGGGGGGGAGAGAGAGAGAGAAAAACACTGGGGGAGAGTGATAGAGAAACACTGGGGGGAGAGAGAGCTGAGAGTGAGAAACTCAGTGGGGAGAGAGAGAGAGAGAGTAACACTGGGGGGAGAGAGAGAGAGAGAAACACTGGGGGAGAGAGAGAGAAACACTGGGGGAGAGAGTGAGAGAAAAACACTGGGGGGAGAGAGAGAGAGAGAAACACTGGGAGAGAATGATAGAGAAACACTGGGGGGAGAGAGACAGCTGAGAGAGAGAAACGCAGTGCGGAGAGAGATAGAGAGAAACACTGGGGAGGAGAGAGAGAAACACTGGGGGGAGAGAGAGAGAAACACTGGGGGGAGAGAGAGAAACACTGGGGGAGAGAGAGAGAGACGAACACTGGTGGGAGAGAGAGAGAGAGAAACAATGCGGGGAGAGAGAGATAAAAACACTGGGGGGGGAGAGAGAGAGAGAAAAACACTGGGGGAGAGTGATAGAGAAACACTGGGGGGAGAGAGAGCTGAGAGTGAGAAACTCAGTGGGGAGAGAGAGAGAGAGAGAAACACTGGGGGGAGAGAGAGAGAGAGAAACACTGGGGGAGATAGAGAAACACTGGGGGAGAGAGAGAGAAACACTGGGGGAGAGAGTGAGAGAAAAACACTGGGGGGAGAGAGAGAGAGAGAAACACTGGGTGAGAATGATAGAGAAACACTGGGGGGAGAGAGACAGCTGAGAGAGAGAAACGCAGTGCGGAGAGAGATAGAGAGAAACACTGGGGAGGAGAGAGAGAAACACTGGGGGGAGAGAGAGAGAGAAAGAGAAACACTGGGGGAGAGAGCAAAAAATTGGGGGGAGAGTGAGAGAAACACTGCGCAGGAGAGAGAGAAACACTGGGGGGAGAGAGAGAGGTGAGAGAGAGAAACTCAGTGGGGAGAGAGAGAGAGAGAAACACTGGGGGAGAGAGAGAGAGAGAGAAACACTGGGGGGGAGAGAGAAAAACACTGGGGGGAGAGAGAGAGAGAGAAACACTGGTTGAGAGTGATAGAGAAACACTGGGGGGGAGACAGAGCTGAGAGAGAGAAACGCAGTGGGGAGAGAGAGGGAGAGAAAAACACTGGGGAGGAGAGAGAGAAACACTGGGGGGATAGAGAGAGAGAAACACTGGGGGAGAGAGAGAAATACTGGGGGAGAGTGAGAGAAACACTGCGCAGGAGAGAGAGAAACACTGGGGGGAGAGAGAGAGAAACACTGGGGGAGAGTGATAGAGAAACACTGGGGGGAGAGATAGAGCTGAGAGAGAGAAACTCAGTGGGGGGAGAGAGAGAGAGAAACACTGGGGGGAGAGAGAGAGAGAGAAACACTGGGGGAGAGATAGAAACACTGGGGGGAGAGAGAGAGAAACACTGGGGGAGAGAGAGAGAGAAAAACACTGGGGGGAGAGAGAGAGAGAAACACTGGGTGAGAATGATAGAGAAACACTGGGGGGAGAGAGACAGCTGAGAGAGAGAAACGCAGTGCGGAGAGAGATAGAGAGAAACACTGGGGAGGAGAGAGAGAAACACTGGGGGGATAGAGAGAGAAAGAGAAACACTGGGGGAGAGAGAGAAACACTGGGGGGAGAGTGAGAGAAACACTGCGCAGGTGAGAGAGAAACACTGGGGGGAGAGAGCGAGAAACACTGGGGGAGAGAGAGAGAAAAACTGGGGGGAGAGAGAGAGAGCGAGAAACATTGTGTGGAGAGAGAGAGAGTGAAACTCAGCCGGGAGAGAGAGAGAGAAACACTGGGGAGGAGAGAGAGAAACATTGGTCTGAGAGAGAGAGAGAAACACTGGGGGAGAGCGAGAAACACTTGTGTGAGAGAGAGAAACACTGGGGAGGAGGGCGAGAAACACTGGGGTGAGAGAGAGAGAAACACTGGTGGAGAGAGACAAACACTGGGGGGAGAGAGAGAGAAACACTGGGGGGAGAGAGAGAAACACTGGGGGAGAGAGAGAGAGACGAACACTGGTGGGAGAGAGAGAGAGAGAAACACTGCGGGGAGAGAGAGATAAAAACACTGGGGGGGGGGAGAGAGAGAGAGAAAAACACTGGGGGAGAGTGATAGAGAAACACTGGGGGGAGAGAGAGCTGAGAGTGAGAAACTCAGTGGGGAGAGAGAGAGAGAGAGTAACACTGGGGGGAGAGAGAGAGAGAGAAACACTGGGGGAGAGAGAGAGAAACACTGGGGGAGAGAGTGAGAGAAAAACACTGGGGGGAGAGAGAGAGAGAGAAACACTGGGAGAGAATGATAGAGAAACACTGGGGGGAGAGAGACAGCTGAGAGAGAGAAACGCAGTGCGGAGAGAGATAGAGAGAAACACTGGGGAGGAGAGAGAGAAACACTGGGGGGAGAGAGAGAGAGAGAAAGAGAAACACTGGGGGAGAGAGAGAAACACTGGGGGGAGAGTGAGAGAAACACTGCGCAGGAGAGAGAGAAACACTGGGGGGAAAGAGAGAGAAACACTGGGGGAGAGAGAGAGAAAAACTGGGGAGAGAGAGAGAGAGCGAGAAACATTGTGTGGAGAGAGAGAGAGAGAGTGAAACTCAGCCGGGAGAGAGAGAGAGAAACACTGGGGAGGAGAGAGAGAAACATTGGTCTGAGAGAGAGAGAGAAACACTGGGGGAGAGCGAGAAACACTTGTGTGAGAGAGAGAAACACTGGGGAGGAGGGCGAGAAACACTGGGGTGAGAGAGAGAGAAACACTGGAGAAAGACAAACACTGGGGGAGAGAGAGAGAGAACAACACTGGTGGGAGAGAGAGAGAGAGAAACACTGGGGGAGAGAGAGAGAAAAACTGGGGAGAGAGAGAGAGAAACACTGGGGGGAGAGAGAGAGAGAAACACTGGGGGATAGAGAGAAACACTGGGGGAGAGTAAGAGAAACACTGCGCAGGAGAGAGAGAAACACTGGGGGGTGAGAGAGAGAAACACTGGGGGAGAGAGAGAAAAAAACTGGGGAGAGAGAGAGAGAAAGCGAGAAACATTGTGTGGAGAGAGAGAGAGAAACTCAGCCAGGAGAGAGAGGGAGAAACAGCGGGGAGGAGAGACAGAAACACTGGTCTGAGAGAGAAAGAGAAACACTGGGGGAGAGCGAGAAACACTTGGGGGAGAGAGAGAAACACTGGGGAGGAGAGCAAGAAACACTGGGGGAAGAGAGAGAGAAACACTGGTGGAGAGAGACAAACACTGGGGGAGAGAGAGAGAAACACTGGGGAGAGAGAGAGAAACACTGGGGGAGAGAGAGAGAGAAAAACACTGGTGGGAGAGAGAGAGAGAGAAACACTGGGGGGAGTGAGAGAGAAAAACACTGGGGGAGAGAGAGAGAAACACTGGGGGAGAGTGATAGAGAAACAATGGGGGGAGAGCGAGAGCTGAGAGAGAGAAACTCAGTGGGGAGAGAGAGAGAGAAACACTGGGGAGGAGAGAGAGAAACACTGGGGAGGAGGGCGAGAAACACTGGGGGGAGAGAGAGAGTATCACTGCTGGAGAGAGACAAACACTGGGGGGAGAGAGAAAGAAACACTGAGGGGAGAGAGAGAAACACTGGGGGAGAGAGAGAGAAAAACACTGGGGGGAGAGAGAGAGAGAGAAACACTGGGGGGAGAGAGAGAGAGAAAAACACTGGGGGGAGAGAGAGAGAGAGAAACACTGGGGGAGAGAGAGAAACACTGGGGGGAGAGTGAGAGAAACACTGCGCAGGAGAGAGAGAAACACTGGGGGAGCGAGAGAGAAACACTGGGGGAGAGAGAGAGAAAAACTGGGGAGAGAGAGAGAGAGCGAGAAACATTGTGTGGAGAGAGAGAGAGTGAAACTCAGCCGGGAGAGAGAGAGAGAAACACTGGGGAGGAGAGAGAGAAACACTGGTCTGAGATAGAGAGAGAAACACTGGGGGAGAGCGAGAAACACTTGGGGGAGAGAGAGAAACACTGGGGAGGAGGGCGAGACACACTGGGGTGAGAGTGAGAGAAACACTGGTGGAGAGAGACAAACACTGGGGGGAGAGAGAGAGAAACACTGGGGGGAGAGAGAGAAACACTGGGGGAGAGAGAGAGAGAAAAACACTGGTGGGAGAGAGAGAGAGAGAAACACTGGGGGGAGAGAGAGAGAAAAACACTGGGGGGAGAGAGAGAGAGAAACACTGGGGGAGAGTGATAGAAAAACACTGGGGGGAGAGAGAGAGCTGAGAGAGAGAAACTCAGTGGGGAGAGAGATAGAGAGAAACACTAGGGAGGAGAGAGAGAAGCACTGGGGGGAGAGAGAGAGAGAGAAACACTGGGGGCGAGAGAGAAACACTGGGGGTTAGAGAGAGAGAAACACTGCGGAGGAGAGAGAGAAACACTGGGGGGAGAGAGAGAGAAACACGGGGGGAGAGAGAGAAACACTGTGGGGAGAGACAGAGAGAAAGACACTGGGGGGAGAGAGAGAGAAACACTGGGGGGAGAGAGAGAGAAACACTGGGGAAGAGAGAGAGAAAAACTGGGGAGAGAGAGAGAGAGAGCGAGAAACATTGTGTGGAGAGAGAGAGAGAGAGAAACAATGGGGAGGAGAGAGAGAAACACTGGTCTGAGAGAGAGAGAGAAACACTCGGGGGAGAGAGAGAGAAACACATCGGGGGAGAGAGAGAGAAACACTGGTGGAGAGAGACAAACACTGGGGGAAGAGAGAGAGAAAAGCACTGGGGGGAGAGAGAGAGAAAAACACTGGGGGGAGAGAGAGAAATGCTGGGGGACAGACAGAGAAACACTGGGGAGATAGAGAGAGCGAGAAACACTGTGGGGAGAGAGAGAGAGATACACTGGGGGAGAGAGAGAAACACTGGGGGGAGAGAGAGAGAAACATTGGTGGAGAGAGAGAAACACTGGAGAAAGAGAGATCGAAACACTGGGGGGAGTGAGAGAATCACTAGGGAGAGATAGAGAAACACTGGGGGGGAGAGAGAAACAGTGGGGGGAGATAGAGAGAAACAGTGGGGGAGAGAGAGAAAGACAGGGGTGAGAGGGAAACACTGGGGAGAGAGAGAGAGAAACAATGGGGAGAGAGAGATAAACACTGGGGAAGAGAGAGTGAAACACTGGCGGGATGGAGAGAGGGATATAGAGAAACAGTGGGGGGAGAAAGAGAGAGAGAGAAACACTGGGGAGAGAGACAGAGAGACACTGGGTGGAGAGAGGGTGAAACACTGGTGGGAGAGAGAGAGAGAAACACTGGGCGGGAGAGAGAGAAAAACTGGGGAGAGAGAGAGAGAAACACTGGGGGGAGAGAGAGAAACACTGGGGAGAGAGGGAGAGAGAGAAACACTGGGGAGGGAGAGAGAGAAACACTGAGGGAGAGAGAGCGAGAAACACTGTGGGGAGAGAGAGAAACACTGGGGAGAGAGAGGAACACTGTGGAGAGAGAGAGAGAGAGAGAGAGAAACACTGGGGGAGGAAAGAGAGAGAGAGAGAGAGAAACACTGTGGGGATGGAGAGAGACAGAGAAACACTGGGGGGAGATAGAGAAACACTGGGGGGAGAGAGAGAAACACTGGGGAGAGACAGAGAGAAACACTGGGGAGAGACAGAGAAACACTGGTGGGAGAGACAGAGAAACACTGGTGGGAGAGAGAGAATAACACTGGGGGGAGAGAGAGATAAACACTGGGGGGAGAGAGAGAGAAAAACTGGGGGGAGAGAGAGAGAAACACTGGTGGGAGAGAGACAGAAGAACATTGGGTGGAGAGAGGGTGAAACACTGGTGGGAGAGAGAGAGAGAAATACTGGGGGGGGGAGAGAGAGAGAAACACTGGAGAGAGAGGGAGAGAGAGAAACACTGGGGGGAGAGAGAGAAACACTGGGGAGAGAGAGGAACACTGGGGAGTGATAGCGAGAGAAACACTGTGGGAGGAGAGAGTGAGAGAGAGAGAGAAACAGTATGGGGATATAGAGAGAGAGAAACACTGGGGGGATAGAGAGAAACACTGGGGGAGAGTGGGAGAAAAACTGGGGGGAGAGAGAGAGAAACACTGGGGAGAGACAGAGAAACACTGGTGGGAGAGACAGAGAAACACTGGTGGGAGAGAGAGAATAGCTTTGGTGGGAGAGAGAGATAAACACTGGGGGGAGAGAGAGAGAAACACTGGGGGGAGAGAGAGAGACACCTGGGGGAGAGAGAGAGACAATGGGGGGAGAGAGAGAGAGAGAAACACTGGGGGAGAGAGAGAGTGAAACACTGGGGGGTGAGAGAGAGGGAAACACTGGGGGGAGAGAGAGAGAGAGAAGCTCTGGGGGAGAGAGAGAGAGGAACAGTTGGGGGAGAGAGAGAGGGATAGAGAGGGAGAAACACTGGGGGGAGGGAGAGAAACACTGGGGTGAGAGAGAGAGAGAGAGACACTGGTGGGAGAGAGATGGACACTGGGGGGAGAGAGAGAGAGAAACACTGGGGGAGAGAGAGAAACACTGAGGGGAGAGAGAGAGGGAGAGAGAGAGAGAAACACTGTGGAGAGAGAGAGTGAGAAACTGGGGGAGAGAGAGAGAGAGACACTGGGTGGAGAGAGGGTGAAACACTGGTGGGAGAGAGAGAGAGAAACACTGCGGGGGGGAGAGAGAAATACTGGGGAGAGAGAGAGAAACACTGGGGGGAGAGAGAGAACACTGGGGAGAGAGGGAGAGAGAGAAACACTGGGGAGAGAGAGAAACACTGGGGAGAGAGAGGAACACTGTGGAGAGAGAAATAGAGAGAGAAGCACTGGGGGAGGAAAGAGAGAGAGAGAAACACTGTGGGGATGGAGAGAGACAGAGAAACACGGGGGGTGATAGAGAAACACTGGGGGGAGAGAGAGAATAACACTGGTGGGAGAGGGAGATAAACACTGGGGGGAGAGAGAGAGAAAAACTGGGGGGAGAGAGAGAGAAACACTGGGGAGAGAGAGAGAGAGAAACACTGGGTGGAAAGAGGGTGAAACACTGGTGGGAGAGAGAGAGAGAAATACTGGGGGGGGGGGGAGACAGAGAAACACTGGGGAGAGAGAGAGAGAGCGAGAAACATTGTGTGGAGAGAGAGAGAGAGTGAAACTCAGCCGGGAGAGAGAGAGAGAAACACTGGGGAGGAGAGAGAGAAACATTGGTCTGAGAGAGAGAGAGAAACACTGGGGGGAGTGAGAGAGAAAAACACTGGGGGAGAGAGAGAGAAACACTGGGGGAGAGTGATAGAGAAACAATGGGGGGAGAGCGAGAGCTGAGAGAGAGAAACTCAGTGGGGAGAGAGAGAGAGAGAAACACTGGGGAGGAGAGAGAGAAACACTGGGGAGGAGGGCGAGGAACACTGGGGGGAGAGAGAGAGTATCACTGCTGGAGAGAGACAAACACTGGGGGGAGAGAGAAAGAAACACTGAGGGGAGAGAGAGAAACACTGGGGGAGAGAGAGAGAAACACTGGGGGAGAGAGAGAGAAAAACACTGGTGGGAGAGAGAGAGAGAGAAACGCTGGGGGGAGAGAGAGCGAAAAACACTGGGGGGAGAGAGAGAGAGAAACACTGGGGGAGAGTGATAGAGAAACACTGGGGGGAGAGAGAGAGCTGAGAGAGAGAAACTCAGTGGGGAGAGAGATAGAGAGAAACACTAGGGAGGAGAGAGAGAAGCACTGGGGGGAGAGAGAGAGAGAGAAACACTGGGGGCGAGAGAGAAACACTGGGGGTTAGAGAGAGAGAAACACTGCGGAGGAGAGAGAGAAACACTGGGGGGAGAGAGAGAGAAACACGGGGGGAGAGAGAGAAACACTGTGGGGAGAGACAGAGAGAAAGACACTGGGGGGAGAGAGAGAGAAACACTGGGGGGAGAGAGAGAGAAACACTGGGGAAGAGAGAGAGAAAAACTGGGGAGAGAGAGAGAGAGAGCGAGAAACATTGTGTGGAGAGAGAGAGAGAGAGAAACAATGGGGAGGAGAGAGAGAAACACTGGTCTGAGAGAGAGAGAGAAACACTGGGGGAGAGCGGGAACCACTGGGGGGTGAGAGAGAAACACTGGGGAGGAGAGAGAGAAACACATCGGGGGAGAGAGAGAGAAACACTGGTGGAGAGAGACAAACACTGGGGGAAGAGAGAGAGAAAAGCACTGGGGGAGAGAGAGAGAAAAACACTGGGGGGAGAGAGAGAAATGCTGGGGGACAGACAGAGAAACACTGGGGAGATAGAGAGAGCGAGAAACAGTGTGGGGAGAGAGAGAGAGATACACTGGGGGAGAGAGAGAAACACTGGGGGGAGAGAGAGAGAAACATTGGTGGAGAGAGAGAAACACTGGAGAAAGAGAGATCGAAACACTGGGGGGAGTGAGAGAATCACTAGGGAGAGAGAGAGAAACACTGGGGGGGAGAGAGAAACAGTGGGGGGAGATAGAGAGAAACAGTGGGGGAGAGAGAGAAAGACAGGGGTGAGAGGGAAACACTGGGGAGAGAGAGAGAAACAATGGGGAGAGAGAGATAAACACTGGGGAAGAGAGAGTGAAACACTGGCGGGATGGAGAGAGGGATATAGAGAAACAGTGGGGGGAGAAAGAGAGAGAGAGAAACACTGGGGAGAGAGACAGAGAGACACTGGGTGGAGAGAGGGTGAAACACTGGTGGGAGAGAGAGAGAGAAACACTGGGCGGGAGAGAGAGAAAAACTGGGGAGAGAGAGAGAGAAACACTGGGGGGAGAGAGAGAAACACTGGGGAGAGAGGGAGAGAGAGAAACACTGGGGAGGGAGAGAGAGAAACACTGAGGGAGAGAGAGCGAGAAACACTGTGGGGAGAGAGAGAAACACTGGGGAGAGAGAGGAACACTGTGGAGAGAGAGAGAGAGAGAGAGAAACACTGGGGGAGGAAAGAGAGAGAGAGAGAGAAACACTGTGGGGATGGAGAGAGACAGAGAAACACTGGGGGGAGATAGAGAAACACTGGGGGGAGAGAGAGAAACACTGGGGAGAGACAGAGAGAAACACTGGGGAGAGACAGAGAAACACTGGTGGGAGAGACAGAGAAACACTGGTGGGAGAGAGAGAATAACACTGGGGGGAGAGAGAGATAAACACTGGGGGGAGAGAGAGAGAAAAACTGGGGGGAGAGAGAGAGAAACACTGGTGGGAGAGAGACAGAAGAACATTGGGTGGAGAGAGGGTGAAACACTGGTGGGAGAGAGAGAGAGAAATACTGGGGGGGGGAGAGAGAGAGAAACACTGGAGAGAGAGGGAGAGAGAGAAACACTGGGGGGAGAGAGAGAAACACTGGGGAGAGAGAGGAACACTGGGGAGTGACAGCGAGAGAAACACTGTGGGAGGAGAGAGTGAGAGAGAGAGAGAAACAGTATGGGGATATAGAGAGAGCGAAACACTGGGGGGATAGAGAGAAACACTGGGGGAGAGTGGGAGAAAAACTGGGGGGAGAGAGAGAGAAACACTGGGGAGAGACAGAGAAACACTGGTGGGAGAGACAGAGAAACACTGGTGGGAGAGAGAGAATAGCTTTGGTGGGAGAGAGAGATAAACACTGGGGGGAGAGAGAGAGAAACACTGGGGGGAGAGAGAGAGACACCTGGGGGAGAGAGAGAGACAATGGGGGGAGAGAGAGAGAGAGAAACACTGGGGGAGAGAGAGAGTGAAACACTGGGGGGTGAGAGAGAGGGAAACACTGGGGGGAGAGAGAGAGAGAGAAGCACTGGGGGAGAGAGAGAGAGGAACAGTTGGGGGAGAGAGAGAGGGATAGAGAGGGAGAAACACTGGGGGGAGGGAGAGAAACACTGGGGTGAGAGAGAGAGAGAGAGACACTGGTGGGAGAGAGATGGACACTGGGGGGAGAGAGAGAGAGAAACACTGGGGGAGAGAGAGAAACACTGAGGGGAGAGAGAGAGGGAGAGAGAGAGAGAAACACTGTGGAGAGAGAGAGTGAGAAACTGGGGGAGAGAGAGAGAGAGACACTGGGTGGAGAGAGGGTGAAACACTGGTGGGAGAGAGAGAGAGAAACACTGCGGGGGGGAGAGAGAAATACTGGGGAGAGAGAGAGAAACACTGGGGGGAGAGAGAGAACACTGGGGAGAGAGGGAGAGAGAGAAACACTGGGGAGAGAGAGAAACACTGGGGAGAGAGAGGAACACTGTGGAGAGAGAAATAGAGAGAGAAGCACTGGGGGAGGAAAGAGAGAGAGAGAAACACTGTGGGGATGGAGAGAGACAGAGAAACACGGGGGGTGATAGAGAAACACTGGGGGGAGAGAGAGAATAACACTGGTGGGAGAGGGAGATAAACACTGGGGGGAGAGAGAGAGAAAAACTGGGGGGAGAGAGAGAGAAACACTGGGGGGAGAGAGAGAGAGAAACACTGGGTGGAAAGAGGGTGAAACACTGGTGGGAGAGAGAGAGAGAAATACTGGGGGGGGGGGGAGACAGAGAAACACTGGGGAGAGAGAGAGAGAGCGAGAAACATTGTGTGGAGAGAGAGAGAGAGTGAAACTCAGCCGGGAGAGAGAGAGAGAAACACTGGGGAGGAGAGAGAGAAACATTGGTCTGAGAGAGAGAGAGAAACACTGGGGGAGAGCGAGAAACACTTGTGTGAGAGAGAGAAACACTGGGGAGGAGGGCGAGAAACACTGGGGTGAGAGAGAGAGAAACACTGGTGGAGAAAGACAAACACTGGGGGAGAGAGAGAGAGAACAACACTGGTGGGAGAGAGAGAGAGAGAAACACTGGGGGAGAGATAGAGAAAAACTGGGGAGAGAGAGAGAGAAACACTGGGGGGAGAGAGAGAGAGAAACACTGGGGGAGAGAGAGAAACACTGGGGGAGAGTAAGAGAAACACTGCGCAGGAGAGAGAGAAACACTGGGGGGTGAGAGAGAGAAACACTGGGGGGGAGAGAGAGAAAAACTGGGGAGAGAGAGAGAGAAAGCGAGAAACATTGTGTGGAGAGAGAGAGAGAAACTCAGCCAGGAGAGAGAGGGAGAAACAGCGGGGAGGAGAGACAGAAACACTGGTCTGAGAGAGAAAGAGAAACACTGGGGGAGAGCGAGAAACACTTGGGGGAGAGAGAGAAACACTGGGGAGGAGAGCAAGAAACACTGGGGGGAGAGAGAGAGAAACACTGGTGGAGAGAGACAAACACTGGGGGAGAGAGAGAGAAACACTGGGGAGAGAGAGAGAAACACTGGGGGAGAGAGAGAGAGAAAAACACTGGTGGGAGAGAGAGAGAGAGAAACACTGGGGGGAGTGAGAGAGAAAAACACTGGGGGAGAGAGAGAGAAACACTGGGGGAGAGTGATAGAGAAACAATGGGGGGAGAGCGAGAGCTGAGAGAGAGAAACTCAGTGGGGAGAGAGAGAGAGAGAGAAACACTGGGGAGGAGAGAGAGAAACACTGGGGAGGAGGGCGAGAAACACTGGGGGGAGAGAGAGAGTATCACTGCTGGAGAGAGACAAACACTGGGGGGAGAGAGAAAGAAACACTGAGGGGAGAGAGAGAAACACTGGGGGAGAGAGAGAGAAACACTGGGGGAGAGAGAGAGAGAAAAACACTGGTGGGAGAGAGAGAGAGAGAAACACTGGGGGGAGAGAGAGAGAAAAACACTGGGGGGAGAGAGAGAGAGAAACACTGGGGGAGAGTGATAGAGAAACACTGGGGGGAGAGAGAGAGCTGAGAGAGAGAAACTCAGTGGGGAGAGAGATAGAGAGAAACACTAGGGAGGAGAGAGAGAAGCACTGGGGGGAGAGAGAGAGAGAGAAACACTGGGGGCGAGAGAGAAACACTGGGGGTTAGAGAGAGAGAAACACTGCGGAGGAGAGAGAGAAACACTGGGGGGAGAGAGAGAGAAACACGGGGGGAGAGAGAGAAACACTGTGGGGAGAGACAGAGAGAAAGACACTGGGGGGAGAGAGAGAGAAACACTGGGGGGAGAGAGAGAGAAACACTGGGGAAGAGAGAGAGAAAAACTGGGGAGAGAGAGAGAGAGAGCGAGAAACATTGTGTGGAGAGAGAGAGAGAGAGAAACAATGGGGAGGAGAGAGAGAAACACTGGTCTGAGAGAGAGAGAGAAACACTGGGGGAGAGCGGGAACCACTGGGGGGTGAGAGAGAAACACTGGGGAGGAGAGAGAGAAACACATCGGGGGAGAGAGAGAGAAACACTGGTGGAGAGAGACAAACACTGGGGGAAGAGAGAGAGAAAAGCACTGGGGGAGAGAGAGAGAAAAACACTGGGGGGAGAGAGAGAAATGCTGGGGGACAGACAGAGAAACACTGGGGAGATAGAGAGAGCGAGAAACACTGTGGGGAGAGAGAGAGAGATACACTGGGGGAGAGAGAGAAACACTGGGGGAGAGAGAGAGAAACATTGGTGGAGAGAGAGAAACACTGGAGAAAGAGAGATCGAAACACTGGGGGGAGTGAGAGAATCACTAGGGAGAGAGAGAGAAACACTGGGGGGGAGAGAGAAACAGTGGGGGGAGATAGAGAGAAACAGTGGGGGAGAGAGAGAAAGACAGGGGTGAGAGGGAAACACTGGGGAGAGAGAGAGAAACAATGGGGAGAGAGAGATAAACACTGGGGAAGAGAGAGTGAAACACTGGCGGGATGGAGAGAGGGATATAGAGAAACAGTGGGGGGAGAAAGAGAGAGAGAGAAACACTGGGGAGAGAGACAGAGAGACACTGGGTGGAGAGAGGGTGAAACACTGGTGGGAGAGAGAGAGAGAAACACTGGGCGGGAGAGAGAGAAAAACTGGGGAGAGAGAGAGAGAAACACTGGGGGGAGAGAGAGAAACACTGGGGAGAGAGGGAGAGAGAGAAACACTGGGGAGGGAGAGAGAGAAACACTGAGGGAGAGAGAGCGAGAAACACTGTGGGGAGAGAGAGAAACACTGGGGAGAGAGAGGAACACTGTGGAGAGAGAGAGAGAGAGAGAGAAACACTGGGGGAGGAAAGAGAGAGAGAGAGAGAGAAACACTGTGGGGATGGAGAGAGACAGAGAAACACTGGGGGGAGATAGAGAAACACTGGGGGGAGAGAGAGAAACACTGGGGAGAGACAGAGAGAAACACTGGGGAGAGACAGAGAAACACTGGTGGGAGAGACAGAGAAACACTGGTGGGAGAGAGAGAATAACACTGGGGGAGAGAGAGATAAACACTGGGGGGAGAGAGAGAGAAAAACTGGGGGGAGAGAGAGAGAAACACTGGTGGGAGAGAGACAGAAGAACATTGGGTGGAGAGAGGGTGAAACACTGGTGGGAGAGAGAGAGAGAAATACTGGGGGGGGGAGAGAGAGAGAAACACTGGAGAGAGAGGGAGAGAGAGAAACACTGGGGGGAGAGAGAGAAACACTGGGGAGAGAGAGGAACACTGGGGAGTGACAGCGAGAGAAACACTGTGGGAGGAGAGAGTGAGAGAGAGAGAGAAACAGTATGGGGATATAGAGAGAGCGAAACACTGGGGGGATAGAGAGAAACACTGGGGGAGAGTGGGAGAAAAACTGGGGGGAGAGAGAGAGAAACACTGGGGAGAGACAGAGAAACACTGGTGGGAGAGACAGAGAAACACTGGTGGGAGAGAGAGAATAGCTTTGGTGGGAGAGAGAGATAAACACTGGGGGGAGAGAGAGAGAAACACTGGGGGGAGAGAGAGAGAGAGAAACACTGGGGGAGAGAGAGAGTGAAACACTGGGGGGTGAGAGAGAGGGAAACACTGGGGGGAGAGAGAGAGAGAGAAGCACTGGGGGAGAGAGAGAGAGGAACAGTTGGGGGAGAGAGAGAGGGATAGAGAGGGAGAAACACTGGGGGGAGGGAGAGAAACACTGGGGTGAGAGAGAGAGAGAGAGACACTGGTGGGAGAGAGATGGACACTGGGGGGAGAGAGAGAGAGAAACACTGGGGGAGAGAGAGAAACACTGAGGGGAGAGAGAGAGGGAGAGAGAGAGAGAAACACTGTGGAGAGAGAGAGTGAGAAACTGGGGGAGAGAGAGAGAGAGACACTGGGTGGAGAGAGGGTGAAACACTGGTGGGAGAGAGAGAGAGAAACACTGCGGGGGGGAGAGAGAAATACTGGGGAGAGAGAGAGAAACACTGGGGGGAGAGAGAGAACACTGGGGAGAGAGGGAGAGAGAGAAACACTGGGGAGAGAGAGAAACACTGGGGAGAGAGAGGAACACTGTGGAGAGAGAAATAGAGAGAGAAGCACTGGGGGAGGAAAGAGAGAGAGAGAAACACTGTGGGGATGGAGAGAGACAGAGAAACACGGGGGGAGATAGAGAAACACTGGGGGGAGAGAGAGAATAACACTGGTGGGAGAGGGAGATAAACACTGGGGGGAGAGAGAGAGAAAAACTGGGGGGAGAGAGAGAGAAACACTGGGGGGAGAGAGAGAGAGAAACACTGGGTGGAAAGAGGGTGAAACACTGGTGGGAGAGAGAGAGAGAAATACTGGGGGGGGGAGACAGAGAAACACTGGGGAGAGAGAGAGAGAGCGACAAACATTGTGTGGAGAGAGAGAGAGAGTGAAACTCAGCCGGGAGAGAGAGAGAGAAACACTGGGGAGGAGAGAGAGAAACATTGGTCTGAGAGAGAGAGAGAAACACTGGGGGAGAGCGAGAAACACTTGTGTGAGAGAGAGAAACAGTGGGGAGGAGGGCGAGAAACACTGGGGTGAGAGAGAGAGAAACACTGGTGGAGAAAGACAAACACTGGGGGAGAGAGAGAGAGAACAACACTGGTGGGAGAGAGAGAGAGAGAAACACTGGGGGAGAGAGAGAGAAAAACTGGGGAGAGAGAGAGAGAAACACTGGGGGGAGAGAGAGAGAGAAACACTGGGGGAGAGAGAGAAACACTGGGGGAGAGTAAGAGAAACACTGCGCAGGAGAGAGAGAAACACTGGGGGGTGAGAGAGAGAAACACTGGGGGGAGAGAGAGAAAAACTGGGGAGAGAGAGAGAGAAAGCGAGAAACATTGTGTGGAGAGAGAGAGAGAAACTCAGCCAGGAGAGAGAGGGAGAAACAGCGGGGAGGAGAGACAGAAACACTGGTCTGAGAGAGAAAGAGAAACACTGGGGGAGAGCGAGAAACACTTGGGGGAGAGAGAGAAACACTGGGGAGGAGAGCAAGAAACACTGGGGGGAGAGAGAGAGAAACACTGGTGGAGAGAGACAAACACTGGGGGAGAGAGAGAGAAACACTGGGGAGAGAGAGAGAAACACTGGGGGAGAGAGAGAGAGAAAAACACTGGTGGGAGAGAGAGAGAGAGAAACACTGGGGGGAGTGAGAGAGAAAAACACTGGGGGAGAGAGAGAGAAACACTGGGGGAGAGTGATAGAGAAACAATGGGGGGAGAGCGAGAGCTGAGAGAGAGAAACTCAGTGGGGAGAGAGAGAGAGAGAAACACTGGGGAGGAGAGAGAGAAACACTGGGGAGGAGGGCGAGAAACACTGGGGGGAGAGAGAGAGTATCACTGCTGGAGAGAGACAAACACTGGGGGGAGAGAGAAAGAAACACTGAGGGGAGAGAGAGAAACACTGGGAGAGAGAGAGATAAACACTGGGGGGAGAGAGAGAGAAACACTGGGGGGAGAGAGAGAGAGAGAAAAACACTGGGGGGAGAGAGAGAGAGAGAAACACTGGGGGAGAGAGAGAAACACTGGGGGGAGAGTGAGAGAAACACTGCGCAGGAGAGAGAGAAACACTGGGGGAGCGAGAGAGAAACACTGGGGGAGAGAGAGAGAAAAACTGGGGAGAGAGAGAGAGAGCGAGAAACATTGTGTGGAGAGAGAGAGAGTGAAACTCAGCCGGGAGAGAGAGAGAGAAACACTGGGGAGGAGAGAGAGAAACACTGGTCTGAGAGAGAGAGAGAAACACTGGGGGAGAGCGAGAAACACTTGGGGGAGAGAGAGAATCACTGGGGAGGAGGGCGAGAGAGAAAAACACTGGTGGGAGAGAGAGAGAGAGAAACACTGGGGGGAGAGAGAGAGAAAAACACTGGGGGGAGAGAGAGAGAGAAACACTGGGGGAGAGTGATAGAGAAACACTGGGGGGAGAGAGAGAGCTGAGAGAGAGAAACTCAGTGGGGAGAGAGATAGAGAGAAACACTAGGGAGGAGAGAGAGAAGCACTGGGGGGAGAGAGAGAGAGAGAAACACTGGGGGCGAGAGAGAAACACTGGGGGTTAGAGAGAGAGAAACACTGCGGAGGAGAGAGAGAAACACTGGGGGGAGAGAGAGAGAAACACGGGGGGAGAGAGAGAAACACTGTGGGGAGAGACAGAGAGAAAGACACTGGGGGGAGAGAGAGAGAAACACTGGGGGGAGAGAGAGAGAAACACTGGGGAAGAGAGAGAGAAAAACTGGGGAGAGAGAGAGAGAGAGCGAGAAACATTGTGTGGAGAGAGAGAGAGAGAGAAACAATGGGGAGGAGAGAGAGAAACACTGGTCTGAGAGAGAGAGAGAAACACTGGGGGAGAGCGGGAACCACTGGGGGGTGAGAGAGAAACACTGGGGAGGAGAGAGAGAAACACATCGGGGGAGAGAGAGAGAAACACTGGTGGAGAGAGACAAACACTGGGGGAAGAGAGAGAGAAAAGCACTGGGGGAGAGAGAGAGAAAAACACTGGGGGGAGAGAGAGAAATGCTGGGGGACAGACAGAGAAACACTGGGGAGATAGAGAGAGCGAGAAACACTGTGGGGAGAGAGAGAGAGATACACTGGGGGAGAGAGAGAAACACTGGGGGGAGAGAGAGAGAAACATTGGTGGAGAGAGAGAAACACTGGAGAAAGAGAGATCGAAACACTGGGGGGAGTGAGAGAATCACTAGGGAGAGAGAGAGAAACACTGGGGGGGAGAGAGAAACAGTGGGGGGAGATAGAGAGAAACAGTGGGGGAGAGAGAGAAAGACAGGGGTGAGAGGGAAACACTGGGGAGAGAGAGAGAAACAATGGGGAGAGAGAGATAAACACTGGGGAAGAGAGAGTGAAACACTGGCGGGATGGAGAGAGGGATATAGAGAAACAGTGGGGGGAGAAAGAGAGAGAGAGACACTGGGTGGAGAGAGGGTGAAACACTGGTGGGAGAGAGAGAGAGAAACACTGGGCGGGAGAGAGAGAAAAACTGGGGAGAGAGAGAGAGAAACACTGGGGGGAGAGAGAGAAACACTGGGGAGAGAGGGAGAGAGAGAAACACTGGGGAGGGAGAGAGAGAAACACTGAGGGAGAGAGAGAGAGAAACACTGTGGGGAGAGAGAGAAACACTGGGGAGAGAGAGGAACACTGTGGAGAGAGAGAGAGAGAGAGAGAAACACTGGGGGAGGAAAGAGAGAGAGAGAGAGAGAAACACTGTGGGGATGGAGAGAGACAGAGAAACACTGGGGGGAGATAGAGAAACACTGGGGGGAGAGAGAGAAACACTGGGGAGAGACAGAGAGAAACACTGGGGAGAGACAGAGAAACACTGGTGGGAGAGACAGAGAAACACTGGTGGGAGAGAGAGAATAACACTGGGGGGAGAGAGAGATAAACACTGGGGGGAGAGAGAGAGAAAAACTGGGGGGAGAGAGAGAGAAACACTGGTGGGAGAGAGAGAGAAGAACATTGGGTGGAGAGAGGGTGAAACACTGGTGGGAGAGAGAGAGAGAAATACTGGGGGGGGGGAGAGAGAGAGAAACACTGGAGAGAGAGGGAGAGAGAGAAACACTGGGGGGAGAGAGAGAAACACTGGGGAGAGAGAGGAACACTGGGGAGTGACAGCGAGAGAAACACTGTGGGAGGAGAGAGTGAGAGAGAGAGAGAAACAGTATGGGGATATAGAGAGAGAGAAACACTGGGGGGATAGAGAGAAACACTGGGGGAGAGTGGGAGAAAAACTGGGGGGAGAGAGAGAGAAACACTGGGGAGAGACAGAGAAACACTGGTGGGAGAGACAGAGAAACACTGGTGGGAGAGAGAGAATAGCTTTGGTGGGAGAGAGAGATAAACACTGGGGGGAGAGAGAGAGAAACACTGGGGGGAGAGAGAGAGACACCTGGGGGAGAGAGAGAGACAATGGGGGGAGAGAGAGAGAGAGAGAGAAACACTGGGGGAGAGAGAGTGTGAAACACTGGGGGGTGAGAGAGACGGAAACACTGGGGGGAGAGAGAGAGAGAGAAGCACTGGGGGAGAGAGAGAGAGGAACAGTTGGGGGAGAGAGAGAGGGATAGAGAGGGAGAAACACTGGGGGGAGGGAGAGAAACACTGGGGTGAGAGAGAGAGAGAGAGACACTGGTGGGAGAGAGATGGACACTGGGGGGAGAGAGAGAGAGAAACACTGGGGGAGAGAGAGAAACACTGATGGGAGAGAGAGAGGGAGAGAGAGAGAGAAACACTGGGGAGAGAGAGAGTGAGAAACTGGGGGAGAGAGAGAGAGAGACACTGGGTGGAGAGAGGGTGAAACACTGGTGGGAGAGAGAGAGAGAAACACTGCGGGGGGAGAGAGAAATACTGGGGAGAGAGAGAGAAACACTGGGGGGAGAGAGAGAACACTGGGGAGAGAGGGAGAGAGAGAAACACTGGGGAGAGAGAGAAACACTGGGGAGAGAGAGGAACACTGTGGAGAGAGAAATAGAGAGAGAAGCACTGGGGGAGGAAAGAGAGAGAGAGAAACACTGTGGGGATGGAGAGAGACAGAGAAACACGGGGGGAGATAGAGAAACACTGGGGGAGAGAGAGAATAACACTGGTGGGAGAGGGAGATAAACACTGGGGGGAGAGAGAGAGAAAAACTGGGGGGAGAGAGAGAGAAACACTGCGGGGAGAGAGAGAGAGAAACACTGGGTGGAAAGAGGGTGAAACACTGGTGGGAGAGAGAGAGAGAAATACTGGGGGGGGGGAGACAGAGAAACAATGGAGAGAGAGGGAGAGAGAGAAACACTGGGGGGAGAGAGAGAAACAGTGGGGGAGAGAGAGAGAAACACTGGGGAGAGAGAGGAACACTGGGGAGAGAGCGAGAGAGAAACACTGTTGGAGGAGAGAGTGAGAGAGAGAGAGAAACAGTGTGGGGATAGAGAGAGGGAGAGAAACACTGGTGGGATAGAGATAAACACTGGGGGGAGAGTGGGAGAAACACTGGGGGGAGAGAGAGAGGGAAACACTGGTGGGAGAGACAGAGAAACACTGGTGTGAGAGAGAGAATAGCACTGGGGGAGAGAGAGATAAACACTGGGGGGAGAGAGAGAGAAACACTGGGGGGAGAGAGAGAGACACTGGGGGGAGATAGAGTGACAATGGGGGGAGAGAGAGAGAGAAACACTGTGGGGTGAGAGAGAGGGAAACACTGGTGGGAGAGGGAGAGAGAGAAACACTGGGGGAGAGAGAGAGAGAAACACTGGGGGGAGAGAGAGAGGGAGAGAGAGATAGAAACAGTGGGGGGAGAGAGAGGAACACTGGGGGGTAAGAGAGAGGGAGACACTGGAGGGAGAGAGAGAAACAGTGGGGGGAGAGAGAGAGAAACACTGGGGGGGGATAGAGAAACACTGGGGGGTGGAGGGAGAGATAAACACTGCGGGTAGAGAGAGAAACACTGGGGAGAGAGCGAAACACTGGGGAGAGAGAGAAACACTGGGGAGAGAGACAGAAACACTGAGGTGAGTGAGAGAAACACTGGGGGGGAGAGAGAGAAACACTGGGGGGGAGAGAGAGAAACACTCGGTCGCGAGAGGGTGAAACACTGGTGGGAGAGAGAGAGAGAGAAACACTGCGGGTAGAGAGAGAAACACTGGGGAGAGAGCGAAACACTGGGGAGAGAGAGAAACACTGGAGAGAGAGACAGAATCACTGGGGGAAGAGAGAGAAACACAGGGGGGAGGAGAGAGAGAAACACTGGGGGGGAGAGTGAGAAACACTGGTGGGGTGGAGAGAGAAACACTTGGTCGCGAGAGGGTGAAACACTGGTGGGAGAGAGAGAGAGAAATACTGGGGGGGGGGAGACAGAGAAACACTGGAGAGAGAGGGAGAGAGAGAAACACTGGGGGAGAGAGAGAAACAGTGGGGAGAGAGAGAGAGAGAAACACTGTTGGAGGAGGGAGTGAGAGAGAGAGAGAAACAGTGTGGGGATAGAGAGAGGGAGAGAAACACTGGTGGGATAGAGATAAACACTGGGGGGAGAGTGGGAGAAACACTGCGGGGAGAGAGAGAGAGGAACACTGGTGTGAGAGAGAGAATAGCACTGGGGGAGAGAGAGATAAACACTGTGGGGAGAGAGAGAGAAACACTGGGGGGAGAGAGAGAGACACTGGGGGGAGATAGAGTGACAATGGGGGGAGAGAGAGAGAGAAACACAGTGGGGTGAGAGAGAGGGAAACACTGGTGGGAGAGAGGGAGAGAGAGAAACACTGGGGGAGAGAGAGAGAGAAACACTGGGGGGAGAGAGAGGAACACTGGGGGGAGAGAGAGAGGGAGACACTGGAGGGAGAGAGAGAAACAGTGGGGGGAGAGAGAGAGAAACACTGGGGGGGATAGAGAAACACTGGGGGGTGGAGAGAGAGATAAACACTGCGGGTAGAGAGAGAAACACTGGGGAGAGAGCGAAACACTGGGGAGAGAGAGAAACACTGGGGATAGAGACAGAAACACTGGGGGGAGAGAGAGAAACACAGGGGGGAGGAGAGAGAGAAACACTGGGGGGAGAGAGAGAAACACTGGTGGGGTAGAGAGAGAAACACTTGGTCGCGAGAGGGTGAAACACTGGTGGGAGAGAGAGAGAGAGAAACACTGGAGGGGGGAGAGAGACAAACACTGGGGAAAGAGAGAGAAACACTGGGGTGAGAGAGAAACACTGGGGAGAGAGAGAGAGAAATACTGGGGGAGGAAAGAGAGAGAGAGAGAAACACTGTGGGATTATAGAGAGAGAGAGAAACACTGGGGGGAGATAGAGAAACACTGGGGGGAGTGAGAGAGAAACAGTGGGGCAGCGAGACAGAAACACTGGGGAGAGACAGAGAAACACTGGTGGGAGAGACAGAGAAACACTTGTGGGAGAGAGAGAATAACACTGGGGGGAGAGAGAGATAAACACTTGGTGGAGAGAGGGTTAAACACTGGTGGGAGAGAGAGAGAGAAACACTGCGGGGGGAGAGAGAGAAACACTGGGGAGAGAGAGAGAGAGAAACACTGTGGGAGGAGAGAGTGAGAGAGAGAGAGAAACAGTGTGGGTATAGAGAGAGAGAGAGAGATAAACACTGGAGGGAGAGAGAGAAACACTGGGGGGAGAGAGAGAGAAACACCGTGGGGAGAGAGAGAAACACTGGGGGGAGAGAGAGAGCGACACTAGGGGGAGAGAGAGAGGGAAACACTGGGGGGAGAGAGAGAGAGAGAGAAACACTGGGGGGAGAGAGAGGAACACTGGGGGGAGAGTGAGAGAGCGACACTGGTGGGAGTAACAGAGAAACACTGGGGGGAGAGTGAGAAACACTGGGGGGAGAGAGAGAGAGAGACACTGGTGGGAGAGAGATTGACACTGGGGGGAGAGAGAGAGGGGGAAACACTGGGGAAGAGAGAGAGAGAGAAACATTGAGGGGAGAGAGAGAGGCAGAGAGAGAGAAACACTGTGGGAGGAGAGAGAGAGAGAGAAACTGGGGAGAGAGAGAGCGAAACACTGGAGAGAGAGAGAAACACTGGGGGGAGAGAGAGAACCACTGGGGAGAGAGAGTGTAACACTGGGGGTGGAGATAGAAACAATGGGGGGAGAGAGAGAGAATAACTGCGGGTGGAGAGAGAAACACTGGGGAGAGAGCGAAACACTGGGGAGGGAGAGAAACACTGGGGAGAGAGAGAGAAAAGCACTGGGTCGAGAGAGGGTGAAACACTGGTGGGAGAGAGAGAGAGAGAAAGACTGGGGGGGAGAGAGATAAACACTGGGGGGGGTGATAGAGAAACACTGGGGAGAGAGGGAGAGAGAGAAACACTGGGGAGAGAGAGAGAGAAACACTGGGGGACAGAGAGAGTGAGAAACACTGTGAGGAGAGAGAGAAACACTGGGAAGAGAGAGGAACACTGTGGAGAGAGAGAGAGAGAAACACTGGGGGGGAGAGAGAGAAACACTGGGGAGAGAGAGAGAAACACGGGTGGGAGGGAGAGAAACACTGGAGAGAGAGAGGAACACTGGGGAGAGAGAGAGAGAGAGAAACACTGTGGGAGGAGAGAGTGAAAGAGAGAGAGAAACATTGTGGGTATGGAGAGAGAGAGAGACACTGGGGGGAGAGAGAGAAACACTGGGAGTAGAGTGAGAGAAACACTGGGGGGAGCGAGAGTGAAACCCTGCGGAGAGACAGAGAAACACTTGTGGGTGAGACAGAGAAACACTGGTGGGAGAGAGAGAAAAGCACTGGGGGGAGAGAGAGATAAACAATGGGGGAGAGAGAGAGAAACACTGGGGGGTGGGAGAGAGAGAAACACTGGGGGAGAGAGAGAGAGAAACACTGGGGGGAGAGAGAGAGAGAAGCACTGGGGGAGAGAGAGAGGGAGAGAGAGAGAGTAACACAGGGGGGAGAGAGGAACACAGGGGAGAGAGAGAGAGAGAGAGAAACACTGTGGGAGGAGAGAGTGAAAGAGAGAGAGAAACAGTGTGGGTATAGAGAGAGAGTAAGAGAGACACTGGGGGGAGCGAGAGAGAAACACTGGGGAGAGAGAGAGAAACACGGGGAGGAGAGAGAGAAACACTGGAGAGAGAGAGGAACACAGGGGAGAGAGAGAGAGAGAGAGAAACACTGTGGGAGGAGACAGTGAAAGAGAGAGAGAAACAGTATGGGTATAGAGAGAGAAAGAGAGACACTGGGGGGAGCGAGAGAGAAACACTGGGGAGAGACAGAGAAACACTGGTGGGAGAGACAGAGAAACACTGATGGGAGCGAGAGAATAGCACTGTGGGGAGAGAGAGATAAACACTGGGGGGAGAGAGAGAGAAACACTGGGGGGAGAGAGAGAAACACTGGGGGGAGAGAGAGAGAGAGACACTGGGGGGAGAGAGAGAGACACTGGGGAGAGAGAGAGAGAGAGAAACACTGGTGGGAGAGACAGAGAAACACTGGTGGGAGAGAGAGAATAGCACTGTGGGGAGAGAGAGATAAACACTGGGGGGAGAGAGAGAGAAACACTGGGGAAGAGAGAGAGAGAGAAACACTGTCGGGATAGAGAGAAACACTGGGGGGAGAGAGAGAAACACTGGGGAGAGAGAGTGAAACACTGGGGGTGGAGAAAAAATAGTGGGGGGAGAGAGAGAAACACTGGGGGGGCGACAGAGAAACACTGGGGGGTGGAGAGAGAGAGAAACACTGCGGGTAGAGAGAGAAACACTGGGCAGAGAGCGAAACACTGGGGAGAGAGAGAAACACTGGGGAGAGAGACAGAAACACTGGGGGGAGATAGAGAGAAACACAGGGGGGGAGAGAGAGAAACACTGGGGGGAGAGAGGGAAACACTGGGGGGAGGAAAGAGAGAGAAACACTGGGGGGAGAGAGAGAGAAACACTGGGGTGAGAGAGAGAAACACTGGGAGTAGAGTGAGAGAAACACTGGGGGGAGCGAGAGTGAAACACTGGGGAGAGACAGAGAAACACTTGTGGGAGAGACAGAGAAACACTGGTGGGAGAGAGAGAAAAGCACTGGGGGGAGAGAGAGATAAACAATGGGGGAGAGAGAGAGAAACACTGGTGGGAGAGAGAGAGAGAAACACTGGGGGAGAGAGAGAGAGAAACACTCGGGGGAGAGAGAGAGAGAGAAGCACTGTGGGGAGAGAGAGGGGGAGAGAGAGAGAGAAACACTGGGGCGAGAGAGGAACACAGGGGAGAGAGAGAGAGAGAGAGAGAAACACTGTGGGAGGAGAGAGTGAAAGAGAGAGAGAAACATTGTGGGTATGGAGAGAGAGAGAGACACTGGGGGGAGAGAGAGAAACACTGGGAATAGAGTGAGAGAAACACTGGGGGGAGCGAGAGTGAAACCCTGCGGAGAGACAGAGAAACACTTGTGGGTGAGACAGAGAAACACTGGTGGGAGAGAGAGAAAAGCACTGGGGGGAGAGAGAGATAAACAATGGGGGAGAGAGAGAGAAACACTGGGGGGTGGGAGAGAGAGAAACACTGGGGGAGAGAGAGAGAGAAACACTGGGGGGAGAGAGAGAGAGAAGCACTGGGGGAGAGAGAGAGGGAGAGAGAGAGAGTAACACTGGGGGGAGAGAGGAACACAGGGGAGAGAGAGAGAGAGAGAGAAACACTGTGGGAGGAGAGAGTGAAAGAGAGAGAGAAACAGTGTGGGTATAGAGAGAGAGTAAGAGAGACACTGGGGGGAGCGAGAGAGAAACACTGGGGAGAGAGAGAGAAACACGGGGAGGAGAGAGAGAAACACTGGAGAGAGAGAGGAACACAGGGGAGAGAGAGAGAGAGAGAGAAACACTGTGGGAGGAGACAGTGAAAGAGAGAGAGAAACAGTATGGGTATAGAGAGAGAAAGAGAGACACTGGGGGGAGCGAGAGAGAAACACTGGGGAGAGACAGAGAAACACTGGTGGGAGAGACAGAGAAACACTGATGGGAGCGAGAGAATAGCACTGTGGGGAGAGAGAGATAAACACTGGGGGGAGAGAGAGAGAAACACTGGGGGGAGAGAGAGAAACACTGGGGGGAGAGAGAGAGAGAGACACTGGGGTGAGAGAGAGAGACACTGGGGAGAGAGAGAGAGAGAGAAACACTGGTGGGAGAGACAGAGAAACACTGGTGGGAGAGAGAGAATAGCACTGTGGGGAGAGAGAGATAAACACTGGGGGGAGAGAGAGAGAAACACTGGGGAAGAGAGAGAGAGAGAAACACTGTCGGGAGAGAGAGAAACACTGGGGGGAGAGAGAGAAACACTGGGGAGAGAGAGTGAAACACTGGGGGTGGAGAAAGAAATAGTGGGGGGAGAGAGAGAAACACTGGGGGGGGGACAGAGAAACACTGGGAGGTGGAGAGAGAGAGAAACACTGCGGGTAGAGAGAGAAACACTTGGCAGAGAGCGAAACACTGGGGAGAGAGAGAAACACTGGGGAGAGAGACAGAAACACTGGGGGGAGATAGAGAGAAACACAGGGGGGGAGAGAGAAAGAAACACTGGGGGGAGAGAGGGAAACACTGGGGGGAGGAAAGAGAGAGAAACACTGGGGGGAGAGAGAGAGAAACACTGGGGTGAGAGAGAGAAACACTGGGAGTAGAGTGAGAGAAACACTGGGGGGAGCGAGAGTGAAACACTGGGGAGAGACAGAGAAACACTTGTGGGAGAGACAGAGAAACACTGGTGGGAGAGAGAGAAAAGCACTGGGGGGAGAGAGAGATAAACAATGGGGGAGAGAGAGAGAAACACTGGTGGGAGAGAGAGAGAGAAACACTGGGGGAGAGTGAGAGAGAAACACTGGGGGGAGAGAGAGAGAGAAGCACTGTGGGGAGAGAGAGGGGGAGAGAGAGAGAGAAACACTGGGGCGAGAGAGGAACACAGGGGAGAGAGAGAGAGAGAGAGAGAAACAGTGTGGGTATACAGAGAGAAAGAGAGACACTGGGGGGAGCGAGAGAGAAACACTGGGGAGAGGGAGCGAAACAAGGGGAGGAGAGAGAGAAACACTGGAGAGAGAGAGTAACACTGGGGGGAGAGAGGAACACAGGGGAGAGAGAGAGAGAGAGAGAAACACTGTGGGAGGAGAGAGTGAAAGAGAGAGAGAAACAGTGTGGGAATAGAGAGAGAGTAAGAGAGACACTGGGGGGAGCGAGAGAGAAACACTGGGGAGAGAGAGAGAAACACGGGGAGGAGAGAGAGAAACACTGGAGAGAGAGAGGAACACAGGGGAGGGAGAGAGAGAGAGAGAGAGAAACACTGTGGGAGGAGACAGTGAAAGAGAGAGAGAAACAGTATGGGTATAGAGAGAGAAAGAGAGACACTGGGGGGAGCGAGAGAGAAACACTGGGGAGAGACAGAGAAACACTGGTGGGAGAGACAGAGAAACACTGATGGGAGCGAGAGAATAGCACTGTGGGGAGAGAGAGATAAACACTGGGGGGAGAGAGAGAGAAACACTGGGGGGAGAGAGAGAAACACTGGGGGGAGAGAGAGAGAGAGACACTGGGGGGAGAGAGAGAGACACTGGGGAGAGAGAGAGAGAGAGAAACACTGGTGGGAGAGACAGAGAAACACTGGTGGGAGAGAGAGAATAGCACTGTGGGGAGAGAGAGATAAACACTGGGGGGAGAGAGAGAGAAACACTGGGGAAGAGAGAGAGAGAGAAACACTGTCGGGAGAGAGAGAAACACTGGGGGGAGAGAGAGAAACACTGGGGAGAGAGAGTGAAACACTGGGGGTGGAGAAAGAAATAGTGGGGGGAGAGAGAGAAACACTGGGGGGGGGACAGAGAAACACTGGGGGGTGGAGAGAGAGAGAAACACTGCGGGTAGAGAGAGAAACACTGGGCAGAGAGCGAAACACTGGGGAGAGAGAGAAACACTGGGGAGAGAGACAGAAACACTGGGGGGAGATAGAGAGAAACACAGGGGGGGAGAGAGAGAGAAACACTGGGGGGAGAGAGGGAAACACTGGGGGGAGGAAAGAGAGAGAAACACTGGGGGGAGAGAGAGAGAAACACTGGGGTGAGAGAGAGAAACACTGGGAGTAGAGTGAGAGAAACACTGGGGGGAGCGAGAGTGAAACACTACAGAGAAACACTTGTGGGAGAGACAGAGAAACACTGGTGGGAGAGAGAGAAAAGCACTGGGGGGAGAGAGAGATAAACAATGGGGGAGAGAGAGAGAAACACTGGTGGGAGAGAGAGAGAGAAACACTGGGGGAGAGAGAGAGAGAAACACTGGGGGGAGAGAGAGAGAGAAGCACTGTGGGGAGAGAGAGGGGGAGAGAGAGAGAGAAACACTGGGGCGAGAGAGGAACACAGGGGAGAGAGAGAGAGAGAGAGAGAAACAGTGTGGGTATACAGAGAGAAAGAGAGACACTGGGGGGAGCGAGAGAGAAACACTGGGGAGAGGGAGCGAAACAAGGGGAGGAGAGAGAGAAACACTGGAGAGAGAGAGGAACACAGGGGAGAGAGAGAGAGAGAGAGAAACACTGTGGGAGGAGAGAGTGAAGGAGAGAGAGAAACAGTGTGGGTATAGAGAGAGAAAGTGAGACACTGGGGGGGAGCGAGAGAGAAACACTGGGGAGAGACAGAGAAACACTGGTGGGAGAGACAGAGAAACACTGGTGGGAGAGAGAGAATAACACTGGGGGAGAGAGAGATAAACACTGGGGGAGAGAGAGAGAAACACTGGGGGAGTGAGAGAGAAACACTGGGGGAAGAGGAGAGAGAAACACTGGGTGGAGAGAGGGTGAAACACTGGTGGGAGAGAGAGAGAGAGAAACACTGGGGGGGGGGTGGAGAGAGAGAAACACTGATGAGAGAGAGAGAGAAACACGGGGAGGGGGGAGAGAGAGAAACACTGGAGAGAGAGGGTGAGATAGAAACACTGGGGGGAGAGTGAGAAACACTGTGGGAGAGAGAGAGAAACACTGGGGAGAGAGAGGAACACTGGGGAGAGAGAGAGAGAGAGAAACACTGTGGGAGGAGAGAGTGAGAGAGAGAGAAAAACAGTGTGGGGATAGAGAGAGAGAGAGAAACACTTGGGGGAGAGAGAGAAACAATGGGAGGAGAGTGAGAGAAACACTGGGGGAGCGAGTGAGAAACACTGGGGAGAGAGCGAGAAACACTGGTGGGAGAGAGAGAATAGCACTGGGGGGAGAGAGAGATAACACTGGGGGAGAGAGAGTGAAACACTGGGGGGAGAGAGATAGAAACACTGGGGGTAGAGAGAGAGAAACACTGGGGGGAGAGAGAGAAACACTGGGGGGAGAGAGGGAGAAACACTAGGGGGAGAGAGAGAAACACTGGTGGAGAGAGAGAGAGACACTGGGGGGAGAGAGAGAGACAATGGGGGGAGAGAGAGAGGAAAAACACTGGGGGAGAGAGAGGGAGAAACACTGGGGGGAGAGAGAGAGGGAGATAGAGAGAGAAACACTGGGGGGAGAAAGAGAAACACTGGGGGGAGAGAGAGAGAGAGACTGGTGGGAGAGAGATGGATACAGGGGGGAGAGAGAGAGAAACAGTACGGGGGGAGAGAGAGAAACACTGGGGGAGAGAGAGAAACACTGCGGGTAGAGAGAGAAACACTGGGGAGGGAGCGAAACACTGGGGAGAGAGAGAAACACTGGGGGTGAGACAGAAACACTGGGGGGAGAGAGAGAGAAACACAGCGGGAGGAGAGAGAGAAAAACTAGGGGTGAGAGAGAAACACTGGGGAGGAGAGAGAGAAACACTGGGTGCAGAGAGAGTGAAACACTGGTGGGAGAGAGAGAGAGAGAAACACTGGGTGCAGAGAGATTGAAACACTGGTGGGAGAGAGAAAGAGAGAAACACTGGGGTGGAGAGAGAGAAACACTGGGTGCAGAGAGAGTGAAACACTGGTGGGAGAGAGAGAGAGAGAGAGAAACACTGGGTGCAGAGAGAGTGAAACACTGGTCGGAGAGAGAGAGAGAGGGAAACACTGGGGGGGGACAGAGAGAAACACTGAGGAGAGAGAGAGAGAAACACTGGGAGGAGAGAGAGAATCACTGGGGAGAGAGGGAGAGAGAGAAACACTGGGGGAGAGAGAGAGAAACACTGGGGGAGAGAGAGAGAGAGAAACACTGTGGGGAGAGAGAGAAACACTGGGGCAGAGAGAGAGAAACACTGAGGAGAGAGAGAGAAACACTGGGAGGAGAAGGAGAATCACTGGGGAGAGAGGGAGAGAGAGAAACACTGGGGGAGAGAGAGAGAGAGAAACACTGGGGGGGGCGAGAGAGAAACACTGAGGAGAGAGAGAGAAACACTGGGAGGAGAGAGAGAATCACTGGGGAAAGAGGGAGAGAGAGAAACACTGGGGGAGAGAGAGAGAAACACTGGGGGAGAGAGAGAGAGAGGAACACTGTGGAGAGAGAGAGAGATACACTGGGGGAGGAAAGAGAGAGAGAGAGACACTGTGGGGATAGAGAGAGAGAGAGAAACACTGGGGAGAGACAGAGAAACTCTGGTGGGAGAGACAGAGAAACACTGGTGGGAGAGAGAGAATAACACTGGGGGGAGAGAGCGATAAACACTGGGGGGAGAGAGAGAGAAACACTGGGGGGAGTGAGAGAGAAACACTGGGGGAAGAGAGAGAGAAACACTGGGTGGAGAGAGGGTGCAACACTGGTGGGAGAGAGAGAGAGAGAAACAATGGGTGGGGAGAGAGAAACACTGAGGAGAGAGAGAGAATCACTGGGGAGAGAGAGGAACACTGGGGGGAGAGAGAGAGAGAAACACTGTGGGAGGAGAGAGTGAGAGAGAGAGAAAAACAGTGTGGGGATAGAGAGAGAGAGAGAAACACTTGGGGGAGAGAGAGAAACAATGGGAGGAGAGTGAGAGAAACACTGGGGGGAGAGAGAGATAAAGACTGGGGGGGGAGAGAGAGAGAAACACTGGGGGGAGAGAGAGAAACACTTGGGGGAGAGAGAGAGAAACACTGGGGGGAGAGAGAGAAACACTGGGGGGAGAGAGAGAGGCAGATAGAGAGAGAAACACTGGGGGTAGAAAGAGAAACATTGGGGGGAGAGAGAGAGAGAGACTGGTGGGAGATAGATGGACACTGGGGGGAGAGAGAGAGAAACAGTGCGGGGGGAGAGAGAGAAACACTGGGGGGAGAGAGAGAAACACTGCGGGTAGAGAGAGAAACACTGGGGAGGGAGCGAAACACTGGGGAGAGAGAGAAACACTGGGAGTGAGACAGAAACACTGGGGGGAGAGAGAGAGAAACACAGCGGGGAGAGAGAGAGAAACACAGGGGGAGGAGAGAGAGAAAAACTAGCGGTGAGAGAGAAGCACTGGGGGAGGAGAGAGAGAAACACTGGGTGCAGAGAGAGTGAAACACTGGTGGGAGAGAGAGAGAGAGAAACACTGGGTGCAGAGAGAGTGAAACACTGGTGGGAGAGAGAGAGAGAAACACTGGGGGGGGGGAGAGAGAGAAACACTGAGGAGAGAGAGAGAGAAACACTGGGAGGAGAGAGAATCACTGGGGAGGGAGGGAGAGAGAGAAACACTGGGGGAGAGAGAGAGAAACACTGGGGGAGAGAGAGAGAGAGAAACACTGGGGGGAGTGAGAAACACTGGGGGGAGAAAGAGAAATAATGGGGAGAGCGAGTGAAACGCTGGGGAGAGAGTGAAACACCGGGGAGAGAGACAGAAACACTGGGGGGAGAGAGACAGAAACACTGGGGGTGGAGAGAGAGAGAAACACGGCGGGTAGAGAGAGAATCACTGGGGAGAGAGCGAAACACTGGGAGAGAGAGAAACACTGGGGAGAGAGACAGAAACACTGGGGGGAGAGAGAGAGAAACACAGGGGGGAGGAGAGAGAGAAAAACACTGGGGGGAGAGAGAGAGAAACACTGGCGGGATGGAGGGAGGGATATAGAGAAACAGTGGGGGGAGAAAGAGAAAGAGAGAAACACTGGGGAGAGGGAGAGAGATACACTGGGTCGAGAGAGGGTGAAACACTGGTGGGAGAGAGAGAGAGAAACACTGTGGGGGGGGGAGAGAGAGAGACACTGGGGAGAGAGAGAGAGAAACACTGTGTGGTGAGAGAGAAACACTGGGGAGAGAGGGAGAGAGAGAAACACTGGGGAGAGAGAGAGAGAAACACTGGGGGAGAGAGTGAGAGAGAAACACTGGGGAGAGAGAGGAACACTGTGGAGAGAGAGAGAGAGAAACACTGTGGGAGGAGAGAGTGAGAGAGAGAGAAAAACAGTGTGGGGATAGAGAGAGAGAGAGAGAAACACTTGGGAGAGAGAGAGAAACAATGGGAGGAGAGTGAGAGAAACACTGGGGGGAGAGAGAGATAAACACTGGGGGGGAGAGAGAGAGAAACACTGGGGGGAGAGAGAGAGAAACACTGGGGGGAGAGAGAGAGAAACACTGGGGGGAGAGAGAGAAACACTGGGGGGAGAGAGAGAGAAACACTTGGGGGAGAGAGAGAGAAACACTGGGGGGAGAGAGAGAAACACTGGGGGGAGAGAGAGAGAGACACTGGGGGGAGAGAGAGAGAGAAACATTGGGGGGAGAGAGAGAGAGAGACTGGTGGGAGATAGATGGACACTGGGGGGAGAGAGAGAGAAACAGTGTGGGGGGAGAGAGAGAAACACTGGGGGGAGAGAGAGAATCACTGGGGAAAGAGGGAGAGAGAGAAACACTGGGGGAGAGAGAGAGAAACACTGGGGGAGAGAGAGAGAGAGGAACACTGTGGAGAGAGAGAGAGATACACTGGGGGAGGAAAGAGAGAGAGAGAGACACTGTGGGGATAGAGAGAGAGAGAGAAACACTGGGGAGAGACAGAGAAACTCTGGTGGGAGAGACAGAGAAACACTGGTGGGAGAGAGAGAATAACACTGGGGGGAGAGAGCGATAAACACTGGGGGGAGAGAGAGAGAAACACTGGGGGGAGTGAGAGAGAAACACTGGGGGAAGAGAGAGAGAAACACTGGGTGGAGAGAGGGTGCAACACTGGTGGGAGAGAGAGAGAGAGAAACAATGGGTGGGGAGAGAGAAACACTGAGGAGAGAGAGAGAATCACTGGGGAGAGAGAGGAACACTGGGGGGAGAGAGAGAGAGAAACACTGTGGGAGGAGAGAGTGAGAGAGAGAGAAAAACAGTGTGGGGATAGAGAGAGAGAGAGAAACACTTGGGGGAGAGAGAGAAACAATGGGAGGAGAGTGAGAGAAACACTGGGGGGAGAGAGAGATAAAGACTGGGGGGGGGAGAGAGAGAGAAACACTGGGGGGAGAGAGAGAAACACTTGGGGGAGAGAGAGAGAAACACTGGGGGGAGAGAGAGAAACACTGGGGGGAGAGAGAGAGGCAGATAGAGAGAGAAACACTGGGGGTAGAAAGAGAAACATTGGGGGGAGAGAGAGAGAGAGAGAAACAGTGCGGGGGGAGAGAGAGAAACACTGGGGGGAGAGAGAGAAACACTGCGGGTAGAGAGAGAAACACTGGGGAGGGAGCGAAACACTGGGGAGAGAGAGAAACACTGGGAGTGAGACAGAAACACTGGGGGGAGAGAGAGAGAAACACAGGGGGGAGAGAGAGAGAAACACAGGGGGAGGAGAGAGAGAAAAACTAGCGGTGAGAGAGAAGCACTGGGGGAGGAGAGAGAGAAACACTGGGTGCAGAGAGAGTGAAACACTGGTGGGAGAGAGAGAGAGAGAAACACTGGGTGCAGAGAGAGTGAAACACTGGTGGGAGAGAGAGAGAGAAACACTGGGGGGGGGAGAGAGAGAAACACTGAGGAGAGAGAGAGAGAAACACTGGGAGGAGAGAGAATCACTGGGGAGGGAGGGAGAGAGAGAAACACTGGGGGAGAGAGAGAGAAACACTGGGGGAGAGAGAGAGAGAGAAACACTGGGGGGAGTGAGAAACACTGGGGGGAGAAAGAGAAATAATGGGGAGAGCGAGTGAAACGCTGGGGAGAGAGTGAAACACTGGGGAGAGAGACAGAAACACTGGGGGGAGAGAGACAGAAACACTGGGGGTGGAGAGAGAGAGAAACACGGCGGGTAGAGAGAGAAACACTGGGGAGAGAGCGAAACACTGGGAGAGAGAGAAACACTGGGGAGAGAGACAGAAACACTGGGGGGAGAGAGAGAGAAACACAGGGGGGAGGAGAGAGAGAAAAACACTGGGGGGAGAGAGAGAGAAACACTGGCGGGATGGAGGGAGGGATATAGAGAAACAGTGGGGGGAGAAAGAGAAAGAGAGAAACACTGGGGAGAGGGAGAGAGATACACTGGGTCGAGAGAGGGTGAAACACTGGTGGGAGAGAGAGAGAGAAACACTGTGGGGGGGGGGGGGGGGAGAGAGAGAGACACTGGGGAGAGAGAGGGAGAAACACTGTGTGGTGAGAGAGAAACACTGGGGAGAGAGGGAGAGAGAGAAACACTGGGGAGAGAGAGAGAGAAACACTGGGGGAGAGAGTGAGAGAGAAACACTGGGGAGAGAGAGGAACACTGTGGAGAGAGAGAGAGAGAAACACTGTGGGAGGAGAGAGTGAGAGAGAGAGAAAAACAGTGTGGGGATAGAGAGAGAGAGAGAGAAACACTTGGGAGAGAGAGAGAAACAATGGGAGGAGAGTGAGAGAAACACTGGGGGGAGAGAGAGATAAACACTGGGGGGGAGAGAGAGAGAAACACTGGGGGGAGAGAGAGAGAAACACTGGGGGGAGAGAGAGAGAAACACTGGGGGGAGAGAGAGAAACACTGGGGGGAGAGAGAGAGAAACACTTGGGGGAGAGAGAGAGAAACACTGGGGGGAGAGAGAGAAACACTGGGGGGAGAGAGAGAGACACTGGGGGGAGAGAGAGAGAGAAACATTGGGGGGAGAGAGAGAGAGAGACTGGTGGGAGATAGATGGACACTGGGGGGAGAGAGAGAGAAACAGTGTGGGGGGAGAGAGAGAAACACTGGGGGGAGATAGAGAAACACTGCGGGTAGAGAGAGAAACACTGGGGAGTGAGCGAAACACTGGGGAGAGAGAGAAACACTGGGAGTGAGACAGAAACACTGGGGGGAGAGAGAGAAACACAGGGGGGAGAGAGAGAGAAACACAGGGGGAGGAGAGAGAGAAAAACTAGGGGTGAGAGAGAAGCACTGGGGGAGGAGAGAGAGAAACACTGGGTGCAGAGAGAGTGAAACACTGGTGGGAGAGAGAGAGAGAGAAACACTGGGTGCAGAGAGAGTGAAACACTGGTGGGAGAGAGAAAGAGAAACACTGGGGGGGGAGAGAGAGAAACACTGAGGAGAGAGAGAGAAACACTGGGAGGAGAGAGAGAATCACTGGGGAGGGAGGGAGAGAGAGAAACACTGGGGGAGAGAGAGAGAAACACTGGGGGAGAGAGAGAGAGAGAAACACTGTGGGGTGAGAGAGAAACACTGGGGGGAGAAAGAGAAATAATGGGGAGAGCGAGTGAAACGCTGGGGAGAGAGTGAAACACTGGGGAGAGAGACAGAAACACTGGGGGGAGGGAGAGAGAAACACTGGGGGTGGAGAGAGAGAGAAACACGGCGGGTAGAGAGAGAAACACTGGGGAGAGAGCGAAACACTGGGAGAGAGAGAAACACTGGGGAGAGAGACAGAAACACTGGGGGGAGAGAGAGAGAAACACAGGGGGGAGGAGAGAGAGAAAAACACTGGGGGGAGAGAGAGAGAAACACTGGGAGAGAGAGAGAGACACTTGGGGAGAGAGAGAGAAACACTGGCGGGATGGAGGGAGGGATATAGAGAAACAGTGGGGGGAGAAAGAGAAAGAGAGAAACACTGGGGAGAGGGAGAGAGATACACTGGCTCGAGAGAGGGTGAAACACTGGTGGGAGAGAGAGAGAGAAACACTGTGGGGGGGGGAGAGAGAGAGACACTGGGGAGAGAGAGAGAGAAACACTGTGTGGTGAGAGAGAAACACTGGGGAGAGAGGGAGAGAGAGAAACACTGGGGAGAGAGAGAGAGAAACACTGGGGGAGAGAGTGAGAGAGAAACACTGGGGAGAGAGAGGAACACTGTGGAGAGAGAGAGAGAGAAACACTGGGGGAGGAAAGAGAGAGAGAGAGACACTGTGGGGATAGAGAGAGAGAGAGAGAAACACTGGGGAGAGACAGAGAAACACTGGTGGGAGAGACAGAGAAACGCTGGTGGGAGAGAGAGAATAACACTGGGGGGAGAGAGAGATAAACACTGGGGGGAGAGAGAGAGAAACACTGGGGGGAGTGAGAGAGAAACACTGGGGGAAGAGGGAGAGGAACACTGGATGGAGAGAGGGTGAAACACTGGTGGGAGAGAGAGAGAGAGAAGCACTGGAGGGGGGGGAGAGAGAGAAACACTGAGGAGAGAGAGAGAGAAACACGGGGGGGAGAGAGAGAAACACTCTGGGAGAGAGAGAGAAACACTGGGGAGAGAGAGGTACACTGGGGAGAGAGAGAGAGAGAAACACTGTGGGAGGAGAGAGTGAGAGAGAGAGAAAAACAGTGTGGGGATAGAGAGAGAGAGAGAAACACTTGGGGGAGAGAGAGAAACAATGGGAGGAGAGTGAGAGAAACACTGGGGGAGCGAGTGAGAAACACTGGGGAGAGAGCGAGAAACACTGTTGGGAGAGAGAGAATAGCACTGGGGGAGAGAGAGATAAACACTGGGGGAAGAGAGAGAGAAACATTGGGGGGAGAGAGAGAGAAACACTGGGGGGAGAGAGAGAGAAACACTGGGGGGAGAGAGAGAAACACTGGAGGGAGAGAGAGAGACACTGGGGGAGAGAGAGAGACACTGGGGGGGGGGAGAGAGAGAGAGAAACACTGAGGGAGAGTGAGAGAGAAACACTGGGGGGAGAGAAAGAAACACTGGGGGGGAGAATGAGAGGGAAACACTGGGGAGAGAGAGAGAGAGAAACACTGGGGAGAGAGAGAGATAAACACTGGGGGGAGAGAGAGAGGGAGAGAGAGAGAGAAACACTTGGGGGAGAAAGAGAAACACTGGGGGGAGAGAGAGAAACACTGGTGAGAAAGAGAGAAACACTGGGGGGAGAGAGAGAGGGAAACACTGGAGGGAGATAGAGAGAGAGAGAGAAACAATGGAGGAGAGAGAGTGAGAAACACTGGGGGGAGAGAGAGAGAGAGAAACTGGGGGGAGAGAGAGAGAGAAAAACTGGAGATAGAGAGAAACACTGGGGGGAGAGAGAGAAACGCTGGAGAGAGAGAGAAACTGGGGGGAGAGAGAGAGAGAAAAACTGGAGATAGAGAGAAACACTGGGGGGAGAGAGAGAAACGCTGGGGATAGAGACAGAAACACATGGGGTAGTGAGAGAAACAGTGGGGTGAGAGAGGGAGAGAAACACTGCGGGTGGAGAGAGAAACACTGGGGGGAGAGAGAGAAACGCTGGGGATAGAGACAGAAACACATGGGGTAGTGAGAGAAACAGTGGGGTGAGAGAGGGAGAGAAACACTGCGGGTGGAGAGAGAAACACTGGGGGGAGAGAGAGAGAAACACAGGGGGAGGAGAGAGAGAAAAACTGGGGGTGAGAGAGGGGTACGGTAGCATAGTGGTTATGTTACTGGGCTAGTAATCCAGAGGTCTGGACTAAAATCCAGAGTCATGAGTTCAAATCCCGCCACGGCAGCTGGCGAATTTAAATTCAATTAATTCATGAAATTCAATTAATTAAATAAAAATCTGGAATTAATGCAACCATCTTCAGCCAGAAGTGCCGAATGGATGATTCATCTCAGCCTCCTCCGGATATCCCCACCATCACGGAAGCCAGTCTTCGGCCAATTCGATTCACTCCACGTGATATCAAGAAACGGCTGAGTGCACTGGATACAGCAAAGGCTATGGGCCCCGACAACATCCCAGCTGTGGTGCTGAAGACTTGTGCTCCAGAACTAGCTGCGCCTCCAGCCAAGCTGTTCCAGTACAGCTACAACACTGGCATCGACCCGACAATGTGGAAAATTGCCCAGGTATGTCCTGTCCACAAAAAGCAGGACAAATCCAATCCGGCCAATTACCGCCCCATCAGTCTACTCTTAATCATCAGCAAAGTGATGGAAGGTGTCGTCGACAGTGCTATCAAGCGGCACTTACTCACCAATAACCTGCTCACCGATGCTCAGTTTGGGTTCCGCCAGGACCACTCGGCTCCAGACCTCATTACAGCCTTGGTCCAAACATGGACAAAAGAGCTGAATTCCAGAGGTGAGGTGAGAGTGACTGCCCTTGACATCAAGGCAGCATTTGACCGAGTGTGGCACCAAGGAGCCCGAGTAAAATTGAAGTCCATGGGAATCAGGGGGAAAACTCTCCAGTGGCTGGAGTCATACCGAGCACAAAGGAAGATGGTAGTGGTTGTTGGAGGCCAATCATCTCAGCCCCAGGGCATTGCTGCAGGAGTTCCTCAGGGCAGTGTCCTAGGCCCAACCATCTTCAGCTGCTTCATCAATGACCTTCCCTCCATCATAAGGTCAGAAATGGGGATGTTCGCTGATGACTGCACAGTGTTCAGTTCCATTCGCAACCCCTCAGATAATGAAGCAGTCCGAGCCCGCATGCAGCAAGACCTGGACAACATCCAGGCTTGGGCTCATAAGTGGCAAGTAACATTCGCGCGAGATAAGTGCCAGGCAATGACCATCTCCAACAATAGAAAGTCTAACCACCTCCCCTTGACATTCAACGGCATTACCATCGCCGAATCCCCCACCATCAACATCCTGGGGGTCACCATTGACCAGAAACTGAACTGGACCAGCCATATAAATACTGTGGCTAGGAGAGCAGGTCAGAGGCTTGGTATTCTGCGGCGAGTGACTCACCTCCTGACTCCCCAAAGCCTTTCCACCATCTACAAGGCACAAGTCAGGAGTGTGATGGAATACTCTCCACTTGCCTGGATGAGTGCAGCTCCAACAACACTCAAGAAGCTCGACACCATCCAAGATAAAGCAGCCCGCTTGATTGGCACCCCATCCATCACCCTAAACATTCACTCCCTTCACCACCGGCGCACTGTGGCTGCAGTGTGTACCATCCACAGGATGCACTGCAGCAACTCGCCAAGGCTTCTTCGACAGCACCTCCCAAACCCGCGACCTCTACCACCTAGAAGGACAAGAGCAGCAGGCACATGGGAACAACACCACCTGCACGTTCCCCTCCAAGTCACACACCATCCCGACTTGGAAATATATCGCCGTTCCTTCATCGTCGCTGGGTCAAAATCCTGGAACTCCCTTCCTAACAGCACTGTGGGAGAACCGTCACTACACGGACTGCAGCGGTTCAAGAAGGCGGCTTAACACCACCTTCTCGAGGGCAATTAGGGATGGGCAATAAATGCTGGCCTCGCCAGCGACGCCCACATCCCGTGAACGAATAAAAATTAAATTTAAAAAAAAACACTGGGGGAGGAGAGAGAGAAACACTGGGTGCAGAGAGAGTGAAACACTGGTGGGAGAGAGAGAGAGAGAAACACTAGGGGGGGGGGAGAGAGAGAAACACTGAGGAGAGAGAGAGAGAAACACTGCGGGGGGAGAGAGAATCACTGGGGAGAGAGGGAGAGAGAGAAACACTGGGGGAGAGAGAGAGAAACACTGGGGGAGAGAGAGAGAGAGAGAGAAACACTGTGGGGAGAGAGGGAAACACTGGACACAGAGAGAAACACTGGTGGGAGAGAGAGAAACACTGGGGAGAGAGGGTGAAACACTGGGGTTGGAGAAGGAAACAGTGGGGGGAGAGAGAGAGAAACACTGGGGGGATAGAGAAACACTGTTGGGTGGAGAGAGAGAGAAACACTGCGGGTAGAGAGAGAAACACTGGGGGGAGAGACAGAAACACTGGGGGGAGAGCGAGAGAAACACAGGGGGGAGGAGAGAGAGAAACACTGGGGGGAGAGAGAGAAACACTGGGGGGAGGAAAGAGAGAGAAACACTGGGGGGAGAGAGAGAGAAACACTGGGGGAGAGAGAGAGAAACACTGGCGAGATGGAGGGAGGGATATAGAGAAACAGTGGGGGGAGAAAGAGAGAGAGAGAAACACTGGGGCGAGAGAGAGAAACACTGGGGAGAGAGAGGAACACTGTGGAGAGAGAGAGAGAGAGAAACGCTGGGGGAGGAGAGAGAGAGAGAGAGAGACTGTGGGGATAGAGAGAGAGAGAGAAACACTGGGTGGAGAGAGGGTGAAACACTGGTGGGAGAGAGAGAGAGAGAAACACTGGGGGGAGAGAGAGAAACACTGGGGAGAGAGAGAGAAACACGGGGGGGGAGAGAGGGTGAAACACTGGAGAGAGAGGGAGAGAGAGAAACACTGGGGGAGAGAGAGAGAAACACTGGGGAGAGAGAGGAACACTGGGGAGAGAGAGAGAGAAACACTGTGGGAGGAGAGAGTGAGAGAGAGAGAAAAACAGTGTGGGGATACAGAGAGAGAGAAAACACTTGGGGGAGAGAGAGAAACACTGGGGGGAGAGAGAGAGAAACACTGCGGAGGAGAGAGAGAAACACTGCGGGGAGAGAGAGAAACACTGGGGGGAGGAGAGAGAGAGAAACACTGGGGGAGAGAGAGAAACACTGGGGGAGAGAGAGAGAAACACTGGGGGAGAGAGAGAGAAACACTGGCGGGATGGAGGGAGGGATATAGAGAAACAGTGGGGGGAGAAAGAGAGGGAGAGAAACACTGGGGAGAGAGAGAGAGAAACACTAGGTCGAGAGAGGGTGAAACAGTGGGGGAGAGAGAGTGAGAAACGCTGGTGAGAGAGAGGAACACTGTGGAGAGAGAGAGAGAGAGAGAAACACTGGGGGAGGAAAGAGAGAGAGAGAGACACTGTGGGGATAGAGAGAGAGAGAGAAACACTGGGGGAGAGAGAGAGAAACACTGGGGAGAGAGAGGAACACTGGGGAGAGAGAGAGAGAAACACTGTGGGAGGAGAGAGTGAGAGAGCGAGAAAAACAGTGTGGGGATAGAGAGAGGGAGAGAAACACTTGGGGGAGAGAGAGAAACAATGGGAGGAGAGTGAGAGAAACACTGGGGGAGCGAGTGAGAAACACTGGGGAGAGACAGAGAAACACTGGTGAGAGAGACAGAGAAACACTGGTAGGAGAGAGAGAAAAGCACTGGGGGGAGAGAGAGATAAAAACTCGGGGGAGAGAGAGAAACACTGCGGAGGAGAGAGAGAAACACTGCGGGGAGAGAGAGAAACACTGGGGGGAGGAGAGAGAGAGAGAAACACTGGGGGAGAGAGAGAGAAACACTGGGGGAGAGAGAGAGAAACACTGGCGGGATGGAGGGAGGGATATAGAGAAACAGTGGGGGGAGAAAGAGAGGGAGAGAAACACTGGGGAGAGAGAGAGAGAAACACTTGGTCGAGAGAGGGTGAAACAGTGGGGGAGAGAGAGAGAGAAACGCTGGTGAGAGAGAGGAACACTGTGGAGAGAGAGAGAGAGAGAAACACTGGGGGAGGAAAGAGAGAGAGAGAGAGACACTGTGGGGATAGAGAGAGAGAGAGAGAAACACTGGGGAGAGACAGAGAAACACTGGTGGGAGAGACAGAGAAACACTGGTGGGAGAGAGAGAATAACACTGGGGGGAGAGAGAGATAAACACTGGGGAGAGAGAGAGAGTAACACTGGGGGGAGTGAGAGAGAAACACTGGGGGAAGAGAGAGAGAAACACTGGGTGGAGAGAGGATGAAACCCTGGTGGGAGAGAGAGAGAGAAACACGGGGGGGGGGAGAGAGAAACACTGGAGAGAGAGGGAAACACTGGGGAAAGAGACGAACACTGGGGAGAGAGAGAGAGAGAAACACTGTGGGAGGAGAGAGTGAGAGAGAGAGTGAAACAGTGTGGGGATAGAGAGAGAAACACTGGGGGCAGAGAGAGAAACACTGGGGGGAGAGAGAGCGAAACACTGGGGGGAGAGAGAGAAACACTCGTGGGAGAGAGAGAATAGCACTGGGGGGAGAGAGAGATAAACACTGGGGGCGAGAGAGAGAATCACTGGTGGGAGAGAGAGAGAGAAACACTGTGGGGAGAGAGAGAGAAACACTGGGGGGAGAGAGAGAAACACTGGGGGGAGAGAGAGCGAAACACTGGGGGGAGAGTGAGAGAGAAACACTGGGGGCAGAGAGAGAAACACTTGGGGGAGAGAGAGAGGGAAAAACTCGGGGGAGAGAGAGAGAGAGAAACACTGTGGAAGAGAGAGAGAGAGATACTGGGGGGGAGAGAGAGAGAGAGACACTGTGGGGAGAGAGAGAAACACTGGGGGGAGAGAGAGAAACACTGGGGGGAGAGAGAGCGAAACACTGGGGGAGAGAGAGAAACACTGGGGGGAGAGAGAGAGAGACACTGGTGGGAGAGAGAGAGACACTTGGGGGAGAGAGATTGAGAGAAACAGTGGGGGAGAGTGAGAGAGAAACACTGGGGGCAGAGAGAGAAACACTTGGGGGCGAGAGAGAGAATCACTGGGGGGAGAGAGAGAGAGAAACACTGTGGGGAGAGAGAGAGACACTGGTGGGAGAGAGAGAGACACTGGGGGGAGAGAGATTGAGAGAAACACTGGGGGAAAGTGAGAGAGAAACACTGGGGGCAGAGAGAGAAACACTTGGGGGAGAGAGAGAGGGAAAAACTGGGGGGCGAGAGAGAGAGAAACACTGTGGGAGAGAGAGAGAGAGATTCTGGGGGGAGAGAGAGAGGGAGAGAGAGAGAATCACTGGGGGAGAGAGAGAGAGAGAAACAATGTGGGGAGAGAGAGAGAAACACTGGGGGGAGAGAGAGCGAAACACTGGGGGGAGAGAGAGAATCACTGGGGGGAGAGAGAGAGAGACACTGGTGGGAGAGAGAGAGACACTGGGGGGAGAGAGATTGAGAGAAACACTGGGGGAAAGTGAGAGAGAAACACTGGGGGCAGAGAGAGAAACACTTGGGGGAGAGAGAGAGGGAAAAACTGGGGGGAGAGAGAGAGAGAAACACTGTGGGAGAGAGAGAGAGAGATACTGGGGGGGAGAGAGAAACACTGGGGGGAGAGAGAGAAACACTGGGGAGAGAGAGAGAGGGAAACACTGGGGGGAGAGAGAGAGACAATGGTGGGAGAGAGATGGACACTGGGGGGAGAGAGAGAGAAACACTGGGGGGAGAGAGAGAGAAACACTGGGGGGAGAGAGAGAGAAACACTGGGGGGAGAGTGAGAAACACTGGGGGGAGAGAGAGAGAAACACTTGGGGGAGAGAGAGAGAAACACTGGGGGGAGAGAGAGAAACACTGGGGGGAGAGAGAGAGAGACACTGGGGGGAGAGAGAGAGAGAAACATTGGGGGGAGAGAGAGAGAGAGACTGGTGGGAGATAGATGGACACTGGGGGGAGAGAGAGAGAAACAGTGCGGGGGGAGAGAGAGAAACACTGGGGGGAGAGAGAGAAACACTGCGGGTAGAGAGAGAAACACTGGGGAGTGAGCGAAACACTGGGGAGAGAGAGAAACACTGGGAGTGAGACAGAAACACTGGGGGGAGAGAGAGAGAAACACAGGGGGGAGAGAGAGAGAAACACAGGGGGAGGAGAGAGAGAAAAACTAGGGGTGAGAGAGAAGCACTGGGGGAGGAGAGAGAGAAACACTGGGTGCAGAGAGAGTGAAACACTGGTGGGAGAGAGAGAGAGAGAAACACTGGGTGCAGAGAGAGTGAAACACTGGTGGGAGAGAGAGAGAGAAACACTGGGGGGGGAGAGAGAGAAACACTGAGGAGAGAGAGGGAGAAACACTGGGAGGAGAGAGAGAATCACTGGGGAGGGAGGGAGAGAGAGAAACACTGGGGGAGAGAGAGAGAAACACTGGGGGAGAGAGAGAGAGAGAAACACTGTGGGGAGAGAGTGAAACACTGGGAAGAGAGACAGAAACACTGGGGGGAGGGAGAGAGAAACACTGGGGGTGGAGAGAGAGAGAAACACGGCGGGTAGAGAGAGAAACACTGGGGAGAGAGCGAAACACTGGGAGAGAGAGAAACACTGGGGAGAGAGACAGAAACACTGGGGGGAGAGAGAGAGAAAGACAGGGGGGAGGAGAGAGAGAAAAACACTGGGGGGAGAGAGAGAGAAACACTGGGAGAGAGAGAGAAACACTTGGGGAGAGAGAGAGAATCACTGGCGGGATGGAGGGAGGGATATAGAGAAACAGTGGGGGGAGAAAGAGAAAGAGAGAAACACTGGGGAGAGGGAGAGAGATACACTGGGTCGAGAGAGGGTGAAACACTGGTGGGAGAGAGAGAGAGAAACACTGTGGGGGGGGGGAGAGAGAGAGACACTGTGGAGAGAGAGAGAGAAACACTGTGTGGTGAGAGAGAAACACTGGGGAGAGAGGGAGAGAGAGAAACACTGGGGAGAGAGAGAGAGAAACACTGGGGAGAGAGAGGAACACTGTGGAGAGAGAGAGAGAGAAACACTGTGGGAGGAGAGAGTGAGAGAGAGAGAAAAACAGTGTGGGGATAGAGAGAGAGAGAGAAACACTTGGGGGAGAGAGAGAAACAATGGGAGGAGAGTGAGAGAAACACTGGGGGGAGAGAGAGATAAACACTGGGGTTGGAGAGAGAGAGAAACACTGGGGGGAGAGAGAGAGAAACACTGGGGGGAGAGAGAGAGAAACACTGGGGGGAGAGAGAGAAACACTGGGGGGAGAGAGAGAGAAACACTTGGGGGAGAGAGAGAGAAACACTGGGGGGAGAGAGAGAAACACTGGTGGGAGAGAGAGAGAGAAACACTGGGGGGAGAGAGAGCGAAACACTGGGGGGAGAGTGAGAGAGAAACACTGGGGGCAGAGAGAGAAACACTTGGGGGAGAGAGAGAGGGAAAAACTCGGGGGAGAGAGAGAGAGAGAAACACTGTGGAAGAGAGAGAGAGAGATACTGGGGGGAGAGAGAGAGAGAAACACTGTGGGGAGAGAGAGAGAAACACTGGGGGGAGAGAGAGAAACACTGGGGGGAGAGAGAGCGAAACACTGGGGGAGAGAGAGAAACACTGGGGGGAGAGAGAGAGAGACACTGGTGGGAGAGAGAGAGACACTTGGGGGAGAGAGATTGAGAGAAACACTGGGGGAGAGTGAGAGAGAAACACTGGGGGCAGAGAGAGAAACACTTGGGGGCGAGAGAGAGAATCACTGGGGGGAGAGAGAGAGAGAAACACTGTGGGGAGAGAGAGAGACACTGGTGGGAGAGAGAGAGACACTCGGGGAGAGAGATTGAGAGAAACACTGGGGGAAAGTGAGAGAGAAACACTGGGGGCAGAGAGAGAAACACTTGGGGGAGAGAGAGAGGGAAAAACTGGGGGGCGAGAGAGAGAGAAACACTGTGGGAGAGAGAGAGAGAGATTCTGGGGGGAGAGAGAGAGGGAGAGAGAGAGAGAATCACTGGGGGGAGAGAGAGAGAGAAACAATGTGGGGAGAGAGAGAGAAACACTGGGGGGAGAGAGAGCGAAACACTGGGGGGAGAGAGAGAATCACTGGGGGGAGAGAGAGAGAGACACTGGTGGGAGAGAGAGAGACACTGGGGGGAGAGAGATTGAGAGAAACACTGGGGGAAAGTGAGAGAGAAACACTGGGGGCAGAGAGAGAAACACTTGGGGGAGAGAGAGAGGGAAAAACTGGGGGGAGAGAGAGAGAGAAACACTGTGGGAGAGAGAGAGAGAGATACTGGGGGGGAGAGAGAAACACTGGGGGGAGAGAGAGAAACACTGGGGAGAGAGAGAGAGGGAAACACTGGGGGGAGAGAGAGAGACAATGGTGGGAGAGAGATGGACATTGGGGGGAGAGAGAGAGAAACACGGGGGGAGAGAGAGAGAAACACTGGGGGGAGAGAGAGAGAAACACTGGGGGGAGAGAGAGAAACACTGGGGGGAGAGAGAGAGAAACACTTGGGGGAGAGAGAGAGAAACACTGGGGGGAGAGAGAGAAACACTGGGGGGAGAGAGAGAGAGACACTGGGGGGAGAGAGAGAGAGAAACATTGGGGGGAGAGAGAGAGAGAGACTGGTGGGAGATAGATGGACACTGGGGGGAGAGAGAGAGAAACAGTGCGGGGGGAGAGAGAGAAACACTGGGGGGAGAGAGAGAAACACTGCGGGTAGAGAGAGAAACACTGGGGAGTGAGCGAAACACTGGGGAGAGAGAGAAACACTGGGAGTGAGACAGAAACACTGGGGGGAGAGAGAGAGAAACACTGGGGGAGAGAGAGAGAAACACTGGGGGAGAGAGAGAGAGAGAAACACTGTGGGGAGAGAGTGAAACACTGGGGAGAGAGACAGAAACACTGGGGGGAGGGAGAGAGAAACACTGGGGGTGGAGAGAGAGAGAAACACGGCGGGTAGAGAGACAAACACTGGGGAGAGAGCGAAACACTGGGAGAGAGAGAAACACTGGGGAGAGAGACAGAAACACTGGGGGGAGAGAGAGAGAAACACAGGGGGGAGGAGAGAGAGAAAAACACTGGGGGGAGAGAGAGAGAAACACTGGGAGAGAGAGAGAAACACTTGGGGAGAGAGAGAGAATCACTGGCGGGATGGAGGGAGGGATATAGAGAAACAGTGGGGGGAGAAAGAGAAAGAGAGAAACACTGGGGAGAGGGAGAGAGATACACTGGGTCGAGAGAGGGTGAAACACTGGTGGGAGAGAGAGAGAGAAACACTGTGGGGGGGGGAGAGAGAGAGACACTGTGGAGAGAGAGAGAGAAACACTGTGTGGTGAGAGAGAAACACTGGGGAGAGAGGGAGAGAGAGAAACACTGGGGAGAGAGAGAGAGAAACACTGGGGAGAGAGAGGAACACTGTGGAGAGAGAGAGAGAGAAACACTGTGGGAGGAGAGAGTGAGAGAGAGAGAAAAACAGTGTGGGGATAGAGAGAGAGAGAAAAACACTTGGGGGAGAGAGAGAAACAATGGGAGGAGAGTGAGAGAAACACTGGGGGGAGAGAGAGATAAACACTGGGGTTGGAGAGAGAGAGAAACACTGGGGGGAGAGAGAGAGAAACACTGGGGGGAGAGAGAGAGAAACACTGGGGGGAGAGAGAGAAACACTGGGGGGAGAGAGAGAGAAACACTTGGGGGAGAGAGAGAGAAACACTGGGGGGAGAGAGAGAAACACTGGTGGGAGAGAGAGAGAGAAACACTGGGGGGAGAGAGAGCGAAACACTGGGGGGAGAGTGAGAGAGAAACACTGGGGGCAGAGAGAGAAACACTTGGGGGAGAGAGAGAGGGAAAAACTCGGGGGAGAGAGAGAGAGAAACACTGTGGAAGAGAGAGAGAGAGATACTGGGGGGAGAGAGAGAGAGAAACACTGTGGGGAGAGAGAGAGAAACACTGGGGGGAGAGAGAGAAACACTGGGGGGAGAGAGAGCGAAACACTGGGGGAGAGAGAGAAACACTGGGGGGAGAGAGAGAGAGACACTGGTGGGAGAGAGAGAGACACTTGGGGGAGAGAGATTGAGAGAAACACTGGGGGAGAGTGAGAGAGAAACACTGGGGGCAGAGAGAGAAACACTTGGGGGCGAGAGAGAGAATCACTGGGGGGAGAGAGAGAGAGAAACACTGTGGGGAGAGAGAGAGACACTGGTGGGAGAGAGAGAGACACTGGGGGAGAGAGATTGAGAGAAACACTGGGGGAAAGTGAGAGAGAAACACTGGGGGCAGAGAGAGAAACACTTGGGGGAGAGAGAGAGGGAAAAACTGGGGGGCGAGAGAGAGAGAAACACTGTGGGAGAGAGAGAGAGAGATTCTGGGGGGAGAGAGAGAGGGAGAGAGAGAGAGAATCACTGGAGGGAGAGAGAGAGAGAAACAATGTGGGGAGAGAGAGAGAAACACTGGGGGGAGAGAGAGCGAAACACTGGGGGGAGAGAGAGAATCACTGGGGGGAGAGAGAGAGAGACACTGGTGGGAGAGAGAGAGACACTGGGGGGAGAGAGATTGAGAGAAACACTGGGGGAAAGTGAGAGAGAAACACTGGGGGCAGAGAGAGAAACACTTGGGGGAGAGAGAGAGGGAAAAACTGGGGGGAGAGAGAGAGAGAAACACTGTGGGAGAGAGAGAGAGATACTGGGGGGGGAGAGAGAAACACTGGGGGGAGAGAGAGAAACACTGGGGAGAGAGAGAGAGGGAAACACTGGGGGGAGAGAGAGAGACAATGGTGGGAGAGAGATGGACACTGGGGGGAGAGAGAGAGAAACACTGGGTGCAGAGAGAGTGAAACACTGGTGGGAGAGAGAGAGAGAAACACTGGGTGCAGAGAGAGTGAAACACTGGTGGGAGAGAGAGAGAGAAACACTGGGGGGGGAGAGAGAGAAACACTGAGGAGAGAGAGAGAGAAACACTGGGAGGAGAGAGAGAATCACTGGGGAGGGAGGGAGAGAGAGAAACACTGGGGGAGAGAGAGAGAAACACTGGGGGAGAGAGAGAGAGAGAAACACTGTGGGGAGAGAGTGAAACACTGGGGAGAGAGACAGAAACACTGGGGGGAGGGAGAGAGAAACACTGGGGGTGGAGAGAGAGAGAAACACGGCGGGTAGAGAGAGAAACACTGGGGAGAGAGCGAAACACTGGGAGAGAGAGAAACACTGGGGAGAGAGACATAAACACTGGGGGGAGAGAGAGAGAAACACAGGGGGGAGGAGAGAGAGAAAAACACTGGGGGAGAGAGAGAGAAACACTGGGAGAGAGAGAGAAACACTTGGGGAGAGAGAGAGAAACACTGGCGGGATGGAGGGAGGGATATAGAGAAACAGTGGGGGGAGAAAGAGAAAGAGAGAAACACTGGGGAGAGGGAGAGAGATACACTGGGTCGAGAGAGGGTGAAACACTGGTGGGAGAGAGAGAGAGAAACACTGTGGGGGGGGGGAGAGAGAGAGACACTGGGGAGAGAGAGAGAGAAACACTATGTGGTGAGAGAGAAACACTGGGGAGAGAGGGAGAGAGAGAAACACTGTGGGGAGAGAGTGAAACACTGGGGAGAGAGACAGAAACACTGGGGGGAGGGAGAGAGAAACACTGGGGGTGGAGAGAGAGAGAAACACGGCGGGTAGAGAGAGAAACACTGGGGAGAGAGCGAAACACTGGGAGAGAGAGAAACACTGGGGAGAGAGACAGAAACACTGGGGGGAGAGAGAGAGAAACACAGGGGGGAGGAGAGAGAGAAAAACACTGGGGGGAGAGAGAGAGAAACACTGGGAGAGAGAGAGAAACACTTGGGGAGAGAGAGAGAATCACTGGCGGGATGGAGGGAGGGATATAGAGAAACAGTGGGGGGAGAAAGAGAAAGAGAGAAACACTGGGGAGAGGGAGAGAGATACACTGGGTCGAGAGAGGGTGAAACACTGGTGGGAGAGAGAGAGAGAAACACTGTGGGGGGGGGAGAGAGAGAGACACTGTGGAGAGAGAGAGAGAAACACTGTGTGGTGAGAGAGAAACACTGGGGAGAGAGGGAGAGAGAGAAACACTGGGGAGAGAGAGAGAGAGAAACACTGGGGAGAGAGAGGAACACTGTGGAGAGAGAGAGAGAGAAACACTGTGGGAGGTGAGAGTGAGAGAGAGAGAAAAACAGTGTGGGGATAGAGAGAGAGAGAGAAACACTTGGGGGAGAGAGAGAAACAATGGGAGGAGAGTGAGAGAAACACTGGGGGGAGAGAGAGATAAACACTGGGGTTGGAGAGAGAGAGAAACACTGGGGGGAGAGAGAGAGAAACACTGGGGGGAGAGAGAGAGAAACACTGGGGGGAGAGAGAGAAACACTGGGGGGAGAGAGAGAGAAACACTTGGGGGAGAGAGAGAGAAACACTGGGGGGAGAGAGAGAAACACTGGTGGGAGAGAGAGAGAGAAACACTGGGGGGAGAGAGAGCGAAACACTGGGGGGAGAGTGAGAGAGAAACACTGGGGGCAGAGAGAGAAACACTTGGGGGAGAGAGAGAGGGAAAAACTCGGGGGAGAGAGAGAGAGAGAAACACTGTGGAAGAGAGAGAGAGAGATACTGGGGGGAGAGAGAGAGAGAAACACTGTGGGGAGAGAGAGAGAAACACTGGGGGGAGAGAGAGAAACACTGGGGGGAGAGAGAGCGAAACACTGGGGGAGAGAGAGAAACACTGGGGGGAGAGAGAGAGAGACACTGGTGGGAGAGAGAGAGACACTTGGGGGAGAGAGATTGAGAGAAACACTGGGGGAGAGTGAGAGAGAAACACTGGGGGCAGAGAGAGAAACACTTGGGGGCGAGAGAGAGAATCACTGGGGGGAGAGAGAGAGAGAAACACTGTGGGGAGAGAGAGAGACACTGGTGGGAGAGAGAGAGACACTGGGGGGAGAGAGATTGAGAGAAACACTGGGGGAAAGTGAGAGAGAAACACTGGGGGCAGAGAGAGAAACACTTGGGGGAGAGAGAGAGGGAAAAACTGGGGGGCGAGAGAGAGAGAAACACTGTGGGAGAGAGAGAGAGAGATTCTGGGGGGAGAGAGAGAGGGAGAGAGAGAGAGAATCACTGGGGGGAGAGAGAGAGAGAAACAATGTGGGGAGAGAGAGAGAAACACTGGGGGGAGAGAGAGCGAAACACTGGGGGGAGAGAGAGAATCACTGGGGGGAGAGAGAGAGAGACACTGGTGGGAGAGAGAGAGACACTGGGGGGAGAGAGATTGAGAGAAACACTGGGGGAAAGTGAGAGAGAAACACTGGGGGCAGAGAGAGAAACACTTGGGGGAGAGAGAGGGAAAAACTGGGGGGAGAGAGAGAGAGAAACACTGTGGGAGAGAGAGAGAGATACTGGGGGGGGGAGAGAGAAACACTGGGGGTAGAGAGAGAAACACTGGGGAGAGAGAGAGAGGGAAACACTGGGGGGAGAGAGAGAGACAATGGTGGGAGAGAGATGGACACTGGGGGGAGAGAGAGAGAAACACGGGGGGAGAGAGAGAGAAACACTGGGGGGAGAGAGAGAGAAACACTGGGGGGAGAGAGAGAAACACTGGGGGGAGAGAGAGAGAAACACTTGGGGGAGAGAGAGAGAAACACTGGGGGGAGAGAGAGAAACACTGGGGGGAGAGAGAGAGAGACACTGGGGGGAGAGAGAGAGAGAAACATTGGGGGGAGAGAGAGAGAGAGACTGGTGGGAGATAGATGGACACTGGGGGGAGAGAGAGAGAAACAGTGCGAGGGGAGAGAGAGAAACACTGGGGGGAGAGAGAGAAACACTGCGGGTAGAGAGAGAAACACTGGGGAGTGAGCGAAACACTGGGGAGAGAGAGAAACACTGGGAGTGAGACAGAAACACTGGGGGGAGAGAGAGAGAAACACAGGGGGGAGAGAGAGAGAAACACAGGTGGAGGAGAGAGAGAAAAACTAGGGGTGAGAGAGAAGCACTGGGGGAGGAGAGAGAGAAACACTGGGTGCAGAGAGAGTGAAACACTGGTGGGAGAGAGAGAGAGAGAAACACTGGGTGCAGAGAGAGTGAAACACTGGTGGGAGAGAGAGAGAGAAACACTGGGGGGGGGGAGAGAGAGAAACACTGAGGAGAGAGAGAGAGAAACACTGGGAGGAGAGAGAGAATCACTGGGGAGGGAGGGAGAGAGAGAAACACTGGGGGAGAGAGAGAGAAACACTGGGGGAGAGAGAGAGAGAGAAACACTGTGGGGAGAGAGTGAAACACTGGGGAGAGAGACAGAAACACTGGGGGGAGGGAGAGAGAAACACTGGGGGTGGAGAGAGAGAGAAACACGGCGGGTAGAGAGAGAAACACTGGGGAGAGAGCGAAACACTGGGAGAGAGAGAAACACTGGGGAGAGAGACAGAAACACTGGGGGGAGAGAGAGAGAAACACAGGGGGGAGGAGAGAGAGAAAAACACTGGGGGGAGAGAGAGAGAAACACTGGGAGAGAGAGAGAAACACTTGGGGAGAGAGAGAGAAACACTGGCGGGATGGTGGGAGGGATATAGAGAAACAGTGGGGGGAGAAAGAGAAAGAGAGAAACACTGGGTAGAGGGAGAGAGATACACTGGGTCGAGAGAGGGTGAAACACTGGTGGGAGAGAGAGAGAGAAACACTGTGGGGGGGGGAGAGAGAGAGACACTGTGGAGAGAGAGAGAGAAACACTGTGTGGTGAGAGAGAAACACTGGGGAGAGAGGGAGAGAGAGAAACACTGGGGAGAGAGAGAGAGAAACACTGGGGGAGAGAGTGAGAGAGAAACACTGGGGAGAGAGAGGAACACTGTGGAGAGAGAGAGAGAGAAACACTGTGGGAGGAGAGAGTGAGAGAGAGAGAAAAACAGTGTGGGGATAGAGAGAGAGAGAGAAACACTTGGGGGAGAGAGAGAAACAATGGGAGGAGAGTGAGAGAAACACTGGGGGGAGAGAGAGATAAACACTGGGGTTGGAGAGAGAGAGAAACACTGGGGGGAGAGAGAGAGAAACACTGGGGGGAGAGAGAGAGAAACACTGGGGGGAGAGAGAGAAACACTGGGGGGAGAGAGAGAGAAACACTTGGGGGAGAGAGAGAGAAACACTGGGGGGAGAGAGAGAAACACTGGGGGGAGAGAGAGAGAGAGACACTGGGGGGAGAGAGAGAGAGAGACATTGGTGGGAGAGAGAGAGAGACTGGTGGGAGATAGATGGACACTGGGGGGAGAGAGAGAGAAACAGTGCGGGGGGAGAGTGAGAAACACTGGGGGGAGAGAGAGAAACACTGCGGGTAGAGAGAGAAACACTGGGGAGTGAGCGAAACACTGGGGAGAGAGAGAAACACTGGGAGTGAGACAGAAACACTGGGGGGAGAGAGAGAGAAACACAGGGGGGAGAGAGAGAGAAACACAGGGGGAGGAGAGAGAGAAAAACTAGGGGTGAGAGAGAAGCACTGGGGGAGGAGAGAGAGAAACACTGGGTGCAGAGAGAGTGAAACACTGGTGGGAGAGAGAGAGAGAGAAACACTGGGTGCAGAGAGAGTGAAACACTGGTGGGAGAGAGAGAGAGAAACACTGGGGGGGGAGAGAGAGAAACACTGAGGAGAGAGAGAGAGAAACACTGGGAGGAGAGAGAGAATCACTGGGGAGGAGGGAGAGAGAGAAACACTGGGGGAGAGAGAGAGAAACACTGGGGGAGAGAGAGAGAGAGAAACACTGTGGGGTGAGAGAGAAACACTGGGGGGAGAAAGAGAAATAATGGGGAGAGCGAGTGAAACGCTGGGGAGAGAGTGAAACACTGGGGAGAGAGACAGAAACACTGGGGGGAGGGAGAGAGAAACACTGGGGGTGGAGAGAGAGAGAAACACGGCGGGTAGAGAGAGAAACACTGGGGAGAGAGCGAAACACTGGGAGAGAGAGAAACACTGGGGAGAGAGACATAAACACTGGGGGGAGAGAGAGAGAAACACAGGGGGGAGGAGAGAGAGAAAAACACTGGGGGGAGAGAGAGAGAAACACTGGGAGAGAGAGAGAAACACTTGGGGAGAGAGAGAGAAACACTGGCGGGATGGAGGGAGGGATATAGAGAAACAGTGGGGGGAGAAAGAGAAAGAGAGAAACACTGGGGAGAGGGAGAGAGATACACTGGGTCGAGAGAGGGTGAAACACTGGTGGGAGAGAGAGAGAGAAACACTGTGGGGGGGGGGAGAGAGAGAGACACTGGGGAGAGAGAGAGAGAAACACTATGTGGTGAGAGAGAAACACTGGGGAGAGAGGGAGAGAGAGAAACACTGGGGAGAGAGAGAGAGAAACACTGGGGGAGAGAGTGAGAGAGAAACACTGGGGAGAGAGAGGAACACTGTGGAGAGAGAGAGAGAGAAAGTCTGGGGGAGGAAAGAGAGAGAGAGAGAGACACTGTGGGGATAGAGAGAGAGAGAGAGAAACACTGGGGAGAGACAGAGAAACACTGGTGGGAGAGACAGAGAAACGCTGGTGGGAGAGAGAGAATAACACTGGGGGGAGAGAGAGATAAACACTGGGGGGAGAGAGAGAGAAACACTGGGGGGAGTGAGAGAGAAACACTGGGGGAAGAGGGAGAGGAACACTGGATGGAGAGAGGGTGAAACACTGGTGGGAGAGAGAGAGAGAGAAGCACTGGGGGGGGGAGAGAGAGAAACACTGAGGAGAGAGAGAGAGAAACACGGGGGGGGGGAGAGAGAAACACTGTGGGAGAGAGAGAGAAACACTGGGGAGAGAGAGGAACACTGGGGAGAGAGAGAGAGAGAAACACTGTGGGAGGAGAGAGTGAGAGAGAGAGAAAAACAGTGTGGGGATAGAGAGAGAGAGAGAAACACTTGGGGGAGAGAGAGAAACAATGGGAGGAGAGTGAGAGAAACACTGGGGGAGCGAGTGAGAAACACTGGGGAGAGAGCGAGAAACACTGTTGGGAGAGAGAGAATAGCACTGGGGGGAGAGAGAGATCAACACTGGGGGAAGAGAGAGAGAAACACTGGGGGGAGAGAGAGAGAAACACTGGGGGGAGAGAGAGAGAAACACTGGGGGGAGAGAGAGAAACACTGGGGGGAGAGAGAGAGAAACATTGGGGGGAGAGAGAGAAACACTGGGGGGAGAGAGAGAGAAACATTGGGGGGAGAGAGAGAAACACTGGGGGGAGAGAGAGAGACACTGGGAGAGAGAGAGAGACACTGGGGGGGGGAGAGAGAGAGAGAAACACTGAGGGAGAGTGAGAGAGAAACACTGGGGGGAGAGAAAGAAACACTGGGGGGGAGAATGAGAGGGAAACACTGGGGAGAGAGAGAGAGAGAAACACTGGGGAGAGAGAGAGATAAACACTGGGGGGAGAGAGAGAGGGGGAGAGAGAGAGAGAAACACTGGGGAGAGAGAGAGATAAACACTGGGGGGAGAGAGAGAGGGAGAGAGAGAGAGAAACACTTGGGGGAGAAAGAGAAACACTGGGGGGAGAGAGAGAGAGACACTGGTGGGAGAGAGATGGACACTGGGGGCAGAGAGAGAGAAACAGTGCGGGGGGAGAGAGAGAAATACTGGGGGGAGAGAGAGAAACACTGGTGAGAAAGAGAGAAACACTGGGGGGAGAGAGAGAGGGAAACACTGGAGGGAGATAGAGAGAGAGAGAGAAACAATGGAGGAGAGAGAGTGAGAAACACTGGGGGGAGAGAGAGAGAGAGAAACTGGGGGGAGAGAGAGAGAGAAAAACTGGAGATAGAGAGAAACACTGGGGGGAGAGAGAGAAACGCTGGGGATAGAGACAGAAACACATGGGGTAGTGAGAGAAACAGTGGGGTGAGAGAGGGAGAGAAACACTGCGGGTGGAGAGAGAAACACTGGGGGGAGAGAGAGAAACGCTGGGGATAGAGACAGAAACACATGGGGTAGTGAGAGAAACAGTGGGGTGAGAGAGGGAGAGAAACACTGCGGGTGGAGAGAGAAACACTGGGGGGAGAGAGAGAGAAACACAGGGGGAGGAGAGAGAGAAAAACTGGGGGTGAGAGAGGGGTACGGTAGCATAGTGGTTATGTTACTGGGCTAGTAATCCAGAGGTCTGGACTAAAATCCAGAGTCATGAGTTCAAATCCCGCCACGGCAGCTGGCGAATTTAAATTCAATTAATTCATGAAATTCAATTAATTAAATAAAAATCTGGAATTAAAATACCAGTATCAGTGATGATGGCCATGAAACTACCGGATTGTCGTAAAAACCCATCTGGTTCACTAATGTCCTTTCGGGAAGGAAACCTGCCGTCCTTACCCGGTTTGGCCTATGTGTGACTCCAGACCCACAGCAATGTGGTTGATTCTTAATTGCCCTCTGAAATGGCCCAGCAAGCCACTCAGTTGTAAAATCTCACTACGAAAAGTCATAATAAGAATAAAACCGGACGGACCACCCAGCATCGGACCACTAGGCACCGGACACGACAACGGTATAACACCAAGCCCAGTCGACCCTGCAAGGTCCTCCTTACTAACATCTGGGGACTTGTACCAAAATTGGGAGAGCTGTCCCACAGACTAGTCAAGCAAGAGCCTGACAGAGCCATACTCACAGAATCATATCTTTCAGCCAACGTCCCAGACTCTTCCATCACCATCCCTGGGTATGTCCTGTCCCACCAGCAGGACAGACCCACCAGAGGTGGTGGCACAGTGATATACAGTCAGGAGGGAGTGGCCCTGGGAGTCCTCAACATTGACTCTGGACCCCATGAAATCTCATGGCATCAGGTCAAACATGGGCAAGGAAACCTCCTGCTGATTACCACCTACCGCCCTCCCTCAGCTGATGAATCAGTCCTCCTCCACGTTGAACACCACTTGGAGGAAGCACTGAGGGCAGCAAGGGCACAAAATGTACTCTGGGTGGGGGACTTCAATGTCCATCACCAAGAGTGGCTCGGGAGCACCACGACTGACCGAACTGGCCGAGTCCTGAAGGAAACAGCTGCTCGACCGGGCCTGCGGCAGGTGGTGAGCGAACCAACACGAGGGAAAAACTTACTTGACCTTGTCCTCACCAATCTCCCTGTCGCAAATGCATCTGTCCATGACAGTATTGGCAGGAGTGACCACCGCACAGTCCTCGTGGAGATGAAGTCCCGTCTTCGCACTGAGGACACCATCCAAGGTGTTGTGTGGCACTACCACCGTGCTAAATGTGATAGATTCAGAACAGATCTAGCAGCTCAAAACTGGGCATCCATGAGGCGCTGTGGGCCATCAGCAGCAGCAGAATTGTATTCCACCACAATCTGTAACCTCATGGCCCGGCATATTCCTCTCTCTACCATTACCAACAAGCCAGGGGATCAACCCTGGTTCAATGAGGAGTGTAGAAGAGCATGCCAGTAGCAGCACCAGGCGTACCTAAAAATGAGGTGCCAACCTGGTGAAGCAACAACTCAGGACTACATGCATGCTAAACAGCGGAAGCAACATGCTAGAGACAGAGCTAAGCGATTCCACAACCAACGGATCAGATCAAAGCTCTGCAGTCCTGCCACATCCAGTCGTGAATGGTGGTGGACAATTAAACAACTAACGGGAGGAGGAGGCTCTGCAAACATCCCCATTCTCAATGATGGCGGAGTCCAGCACGTGAGTGCAAAAGACAAGGCTGAAGCGTATGCAACCATCTTCAGCCAGAAGTGCCGAATGGATGATTCATCTCAGCCTCCTCCGGATATCCCCACCATCACGGAAGCCAGTCTTCGGCCAATTCGATTCACTCCACGTGATATCAAGAAACGGCTGAGTGCACTGGATACAGCAAAGGCTATGGGCCCCGACAACATCCCAGCTGTGGTGCTGAAGACTTGTGCTCCAGAACTAGCTGCGCCTCCAGCCAAGCTGTTCCAGTACAGCTACAACACTGGCATCGACCCGACAATGTGGAAAATTGCCCAGGTATGTCCTGTCCACAAAAAGCAGGACAAATCCAATCCGGCCAATTACCGCCCCATCAGTCTACTCTTAATCATCAGCAAAGTGATGGAAGGTGTCGTCGACAGTGCTATCAAGCGGCACTTACTCACCAATAACCTGCTCACCGATGCTCAGTTTGGGTTCCGCCAGGACCACTCGGCTCCAGACCTCATTACAGCCTTGGTCCAAACATGGACAAAAGAGCTGAATTCCAGAGGTGAGGTGAGAGTGACTGCCCTTGACATCAAGGCAGCATTTGACCGAGTGTGGCACCAAGGAGCCCGAGTAAAATTGAAGTCCATGGGAATCAGGGGGAAAACTCTCCAGTGGCTGGAGTCATACCGAGCACAAAGGAAGATGGTAGTGGTTGTTGGAGGCCAATCATCTCAGCCCCAGGGCATTGCTGCAGGAGTTCCTCAGGGCAGTGTCCTAGGCCCAACCATCTTCAGCTGCTTCATCAATGACCTTCCCTCCATCATAAGGTCAGAAATGGGGATGTTCGCTGATGACTGCACAGTGTTCAGTTCCATTCGCAACCCCTCAGATAATGAAGCAGTCCGAGCCCGCATGCAGCAAGACCTGGACAACATCCAGGCTTGGGCTCATAAGTGGCAAGTAACATTCGCGCGAGATAAGTGCCAGGCAATGACCATCTCCAACAATAGAAAGTCTAACCACCTCCCCTTGACATTCAACGGCATTACCATCGCCGAATCCCCCACCATCAACATCCTGGGGGTCACCATTGACCAGAAACTGAACTGGACCAGCCATATAAATACTGTGGCTAGGAGAGCAGGTCAGAGGCTGGGTATTCTGCGGCGAGTGACTCACCTCCTGACTCCCCAAAGCCTTTCCACCATCTACAAGGCACAAGTCAGGAGTGTGATGGAATACTCTCCACTTGCCTGGATGAGTGCAGCTCCAACAACACTCAAGAAGCTCGACACCATCCAAGATGAAGCAGCCCGCTTGATTGGCACCCCATCCATCACCCTAAACATTCACTCCCTTCACCACCGGCGCACTGTGGCTGCAGTGTGTACCATCCACAGGATGCACTGCAGCAACTCGCCAAGGCTTCTTCGACAGCACCTCCCAAACCCGCGACCTCTACCACCTAGAAGGACAAGAGCAGCAGGCACATGGGAACAACACCACCTGCACGTTCCCCTCCAAGTCACACACCATCCCGACTTGGAAATATATCGCCGTTCCTTCATCGTCGCTGGGTCAAAATCCTGGAACTCCCTTCCTAACAGCACTGTGGGAGAACCGTCACTACACGGACTGCAGCGGTTCAAGAAGGCGGCTTAACACCACCTTCTCGAGGGCAATTAGGGATGGGCAATAAATGCTGGCCTCGCCAGCGACGCCCACATCCCGTGAACGAATAAAAATTAAATTTAAAAAAAAACACTGGGGGAGGAGAGAGAGAAACACTGGGTGCAGAGAGAGTGAAACACTGGTGGGAGAGAGAGAGAGAGAAACACTAGGGGGGGGGGAGAGAGAGAAACACTGAGGAGAGAGAGAGAGAAACACTGCGGGGGGAGAGAGAATCACTGGGGAGAGAGGGAGAGAGAGAAACACTGGGGGAGAGAGAGAGAAACACTGGGGGAGAGAGAGAGAGAGAGAGAAACACTGTGGGGAGAGAGGGAAACACTGGACACAGAGAGAAACACTGGTGGGAGAGAGAGAAACACTGGGGAGAGAGGGTGAAACACTGGGGTTGGAGAAGGAAACAGTGGGGGGAGAGAGAGAGAAACACTGGGGGGATAGAGAAACACTGTTGGGTGGAGAGAGAGAGAAACACTGCGGGTAGAGAGAGAAACACTGGGGAGAGAGACAGAAACACTGGGGGGAGAGCGAGAGAAACACAGGGGGGAGGAGAGAGAGAAACACTGGGGGGAGAGAGAGAAACACTGGGGGGAGGAAAGAGAGAGAAACACTGGGGGGAGAGAGAGAGAAACACTGGGGGAGAGAGAGAGAAACACTGGCGAGATGGAGGGAGGGATATAGAGAAACAGTGGGGGGAGAAAGAGAGAGAGAGAAACACTGGGGCGAGAGAGAGAAACACTGGGGAGAGAGAGGAACACTGTGGAGAGAGAGAGAGAGAGAAACACTAAGGGAGGAGAGAGAGAGAGAGACTGTGGGGATAGAGAGAGAGAGAGAAACACTGGGTGGAGAGAGGGTGAAACACTGGTGGGAGAGAGAGAGAGAGAAACACTGGGGGGAGAGAGAGAAACACTGGGGAGAGAGAGAGAAACACGGGGGGGGAGAGAGGGTGAAACACTGGAGAGAGAGGGAGAGAGAGAAACACTGGGGGAGAGAGAGAGAAACACTGGGGAGAGAGAGGAACACTGGGGAGAGAGAGAGAGAAACACTGTGGGAGGAGAGAGTGAGAGAGAGAGAAAAACAGTGTGGGGATAGAGAGAGAGAGAAAACACTTGGGGGAGAGAGAGAAACACTGGGGGGAGAGAGAGAGAAACACTGCGGAGGAGAGAGAGAAACACTGCGGGGAGAGAGAGAAACACTGGGGGGAGGAGAGAGAGAGAAACACTGGGGGAGAGAGAGAAACACTGGGGGAGAGAGAGAGAAACACTGGGGGAGAGAGAGAGAAACACTGGCGGGATGGAGGGAGGGATATAGAGAAACAGTGGGGGGAGAAAGAGAGGGAGAGAAACACTGGGGAGAGAGAGAGAGAAACACTAGGTCCAGAGAGGGTGAAACAGTGGGGGAGAGAGAGTGAGAAACGCTGGTGAGAGAGAGGAACACTGTGGAGAGAGAGAGAGAGAAACACTGGGGGAGGAAAGAGAGAGAGAGAGACACTGTGGGGATAGAGAGAGAGAGAAACACTGGGGGAGAGAGAGAGAAACACTGGGGAAAGAGAGGAACACTGGGGAGAGAGAGAGAGAAACACTGTGGGAGGAGAGAGTGAGAGAGAGAGAAAAACAGTGTGGGGATAGAGAGAGGGAGAGAAACACTTGGGGGAGAGAGAGAAACAATGGGAGGAGAGTGAGAGAAACACTGGGGGAGCGAGTGAGAAACACTGGGGAGAGACAGAGAAACACTGGTGAGAGAGACAGAGAAACACTGGTAGGAGAGAGAGAAAAGCACTGGGGGGAGAGAGAGATAAAAACTCGGGGGAGAGAGAGAAACACTGCGGGGAGAGAGAGAGAAACACTGCGGAGGAGAGAGAGAAACACTGCGGGGAGAGAGAGAAACACTGGGGGGAGGAGAGAGAGAGAAACACTGGGGGAGAGGGAGAGAAACACTGGGGGAGAGAGAGAGAAACACTGGCGGGATGGAGGGAAGGATATAGAGAAACAGTGGGGGGAGAAAGAGAGGGAGAGAAACACTGGGGAGAGAGAGAGAGAAACACTAGGTCGAGAGAGGGTGAAACAGTGGGGGAGAGAGAGAGAGAAACGCTGGTGAGAGAGAGGAACACTGTGGAGAGAGAGAGAGAGAGAAACACTGGGGGAGGAAAGATAGAGAGAGAGACACTGTGGGGATAGAGAGAGAGAGAGAAACACTGGGGAGAGACAGAGAAACACTGGTGGGAGAGACAGAGAAACACTGGTGGGAGAGAGAGAATAACACTGGGGGGAGAGAGAGAGAAACACTGGCGAGATGGAGGGAGGGATATAGAGAAACAGTGGGGGGAGAAAGAGAGAGAGAGAAACACTGGGGCGAGAGAGAGAAACACTGGGGAGAGAGAGGAACACTGTGGAGAGAGAGAGAGAGAGAAACACTAAGGGAGGAGAGAGAGAGAGAGAGAGACTGTGGGGATAGAGAGAGAGAGAGAAACACTGGGTGGAGAGAGGTTGAAACACTGGTGGGAGAGAGAGAGAGAGAAACACTGGGGGGAGAGAGAGAAACACTGGGGAGAGAGAGAGAAACACGGGGGGGGAGAGAGGGTGAAACACTGGAGAGAGAGGGAGAGAGAGAAACACTGGGGGAGAGAGAGAGAAACACTGGGGAGAGAGAGGAACACTGGGGAGAGAGAGAGAGAAACACTGTGGGAGGAGAGAGTGAGAGAGAGAGAAAAACAGTGTGGGGATAGAGAGAGAGAGAAAACACTTGGGGGAGAGAGAGAAACACTGGGGGGAGAGAGAGAGAAACACTGCGGAGGAGAGAGCGAAACACTGCGGGGAGAGAGAGAAACACTGGGGGGAGGAGAGAGAGAGAAACACTGGGGGAGAGAGAGAAACACTGGGGGAGAGAGAGAGAAACACTGGGGGAGAGAGAGAGAAACACTGGCGGGATGGAGGGAGGGATATAGAGAAACAGTGGGGGGAGAAAGAGAGGGAGAGAAACACTGGGGAGAGAGAGAGAGAAACACTAGGTCGAGAGAGGGTGAAACAGTGGGGGGGAGAGAGTGAGAAACGCTGGTGAGAGAGAGGAACACTGTGGAGAGAGAGAGAGAGAAACACTGGGGGAGGAAAGAGAGAGAGAGAGACACTGTGGGGATAGAGAGAGAGAGAAACACTGGGGGAGAGAGAGAGAAACACTGGGGAAAGAGAGGAACACTGGGGAGAGAGAGAGAGAAACACTGTGGGAGGAGAGAGTGAGAGAGAGAGAAAAACAGCGTGGGGATAGAGAGAGGGAGAGAAACACTTGGGGGAGAGAGAGAAACAATGGGAGGAGAGTGAGAGAAACACTGGGGGAGCGAGTGAGAAACACTGGGGAGAGACAGAGAAACACTGGTGAGAGAGACAGAGAAACACTGGTAGGAGAGAGAGAAAAGCACTGGGGGGAGAGAGAGATAAAAACTCGGAGGAGAGAGAGAAACACTGCGGGGAGAGAGAGAAACACTGGGGGGAGGAGAGAGAGAGAAACACTGGGGGAGAGGGAGAGAAACACTGGGGGAGAGAGAGAGAAACACTGGCGGGATGGAGGGAGGGATATCGAGAAACAGTGGGGGGAGAAAGAGAGGGAGAGAAACACTGGGGAGAGAGAGAGAGAAACACGAGGTCGAGAGAGGGTGAAACAGTGGGGGAGAGAGAGAGAGAAACGCTGGTGAGAGAGAGGAACACTGTGGAGAGAGAGAGAGAGAGAAACACTGGGGGAGGAAAGAGAGAGAGAGAGACACTGTGGGGATAGAGAGAGAGAGAGAAACACTGGGGAGAGACAGAGAAACACTGGTGGGAGAGACAGAGAAACACTGGTGGGAGAGAGAGAATAACACTGGGGGGAGAGAGAGAGAAACACTGGGGAGAGAGAGAGAGTAACACTGGGGGGAGTGAGAGAGAAACACTGGGGGAAGAGAGAGAGAAACACTGGGTGGAGAGAGGATGAAACCCTGGTGGGAGAGAGAGAGAGAAACACGGGGGGGGGGGGAGAGAGAAACACTGGAGAGAGAGGGAAACACTGGGGAAAGAGACGAACACTGGGGAGAGAGAGAGAGAGAAACACTGTGGGAGGAGAGAGTGAGAGAGAGAGTGAAACAGTGTGGGGATAGAGAGAGAAACACTGGGGGCAGAGAGAGAAACACTGGGGGGAGAGAGAGCGAAACACTGGGGGGAGAGAGAGAAACACTCGTGGGAGAGAGAGAATAGCACTGGGGGGAGAGAGAGATAAACACTGGGGGCGAGAGAGAGAAGCACTGGTGGGAGAGAGAGAGAGAAACACTGTGGGGAGAGAGAGAGAAACACTGTGGGGAGAGAGAGAAACACTGGGGGGAGAGAGAGCGAAACACTGGGGGGAGAGTGAGAGAGAAACACTGGGGGCAGAGAGAGAAACACTTGGGGGAGAGAGAGAGGGAAAAACTCGGGGGAGAGAGAGAGAGAGAAACACTGTGGAAGAGAGAGAGAGAGATACTGGGGGGGAGAGAGAGAGAGAAACACTGTGGGGAGAGAGAGAGAAACACTGGGGGGAGAGAGAGAAACACTGGGGGGAGAGAGAGCGAAACACTGGGGGAGAGAGAGAAACACTGGGGGGAGAGAGAGAGAGAGACACTGGTGGGAGAGAGAGAGACACTTGGGGGAGAGAGATTGAGAGAAACACTGGGGGAGAGTGAGAGAGAAACACTGGGGGCAGAGAGAGAAACACTTGGGGGCGAGAGAGAGAATCACTGGGGGGAGAGAGAGAGAGAAACACTGTGGGGAGAGAGAGAGACACTGGTGGGAGAGAGAGAGACACTGGGGGGAGAGAGATTGAGAGAAACACTGGGGGAAAGTGAGAGAGAAACACTGGGGGCAGAGAGAGAAACACTTGGGGGAGAGAGAGAGGGAAAAACTGGGGGGCGAGAGAGAGAGACACACTGTGGGAGAGAGAGAGAGAGATTCTGGGGGGAGAGAGAGAGGGAGAGAGAGAGAGAATCACTGGGGGGAGAGAGAGAGAGAAACAATGTGGGGAGAGAGAGAGAAACACTGGGGGGAGAGAGAGCGAAACACTGGGGGGAGAGAGAGAATCACTGGGGGGAGAGAGAGAGAGAGAGAGACACTGGTGGGAGAGAGAGAGACACTGGGGGGAGAGAGATTGAGAGAAACACTGGGGGAAAGTGAGAGAGAAACACTGGGGGCAGAGAGAGAAACACTTGGGGGAGAGAGAGAGGGAAAAACTGGGGGTAGAGAGAGAGAGAAACACTGTGGGAGAGAGAGAGAGAGATACTGGGGGGGAGAGAGAAACACTGGGGGGAGAGAGAGAAACACTGGGGGGAGAGAGAGAGGGAAACACTGGGGGGAGAGAGAGAGACAATGGTGGGAGAGAGATGGACACTGGGGGGAGAGAGAGAGAAACACTGCGGGGGGAGAGGGAGAAACACTGGGGGGAGAGAGAGAAACACTGGGGGGAGAGAGAGAAACACTGGGGGGAGAGAGAGAGGGAAACACTGGGGAGAGAGAGAGAGAGAGAGAGACACTGTGGGAGAGAGAGAGAGAAACACTGGGGGGAGAGAGAGGGGGAGAGAGAGAGAGAGAAACACTGGGGGGAGAGAGGGACGGAGAGAGAAACTGGGGGGAGAGAGGGAGAGAAATACTGGAGAGAGAGAAACACTGGGGGGAGAGAGAGAAACTCTAGCGAGAGAGAAACACTGGGGGTGGAGAGAGAAACAGTGGGTGGAGAGAGAGAGAAACACTGGTGGGGATAGAGAAACACTGGGGGTGGAGAGAGAGAGAAACACTGCGGGTAGAGAGAGAAACACTGGGGAGAGAGCGAAACACTGTGGAGGGAGAGAAACACTGTGGAGAGAGACAGAAACACTGGGGGGAGAGAGAGAGAAACACAGCGGGGAGGAGAGAGAAAAACACTGGTGATGAGAGAGAAACACTGGGGGAAGTAGACAGAGAAACTATGGGTGCAGAGAGGGTGAAACACTGGTGGGAGAGAGAGAGAGAGAAACACTGGGGGGTGGAGAGAGAGAAACACTGAGGAGAGAGAGAGACAAACACGGGGGGGAGAGAGAGAATCACTGGGGAGAGAGGGAGAGAGAGAAACACTGGGGGGAGAGAGAGAGAAACACTGGGAGAAAGAGAGAGAGAGAAAAACTGTGGGGAGAGAGGGAAACACTGGAGAGAGACAGAAACACTGGGGGGAGAGAGAGAAACACTGGGGAGAGAGAATGAAACACTGGGGGTGGAGAGAGAAACAGTGGGGGTAGAGAGAGAGAAACACTGGGGGGGATAGTGAAACACTGGGGGTGGAGAGAGAGAGAAACACTGCGGGTAGAGAGAGAAAAACTGGGGAGAGAGCGAAACACTGGGGAGAGAGAGAAACACTGGGGAGAGAGACAGAAACACTGGGAGGAGAGAGGGAGAAACACAGGGGTGAGGAGAGAGAGAAACAATGGGGGGAGGAGAGAGAGAAACAATGGGGGGAGAGACAGAAACACTGGGGGGAGGAGAGAGAGAGAAACACTGGGGGGAGAGAAAGACAAACACTGGGGGAGAGAGAGAGAGAAACACTGCGTGGGAGAGAGAGAGAAACACTGGGGGGGGAGAGAGAGAAACACTGGGGGGAGGAGAGAGAGAGAAACACTGGGGGGAGAGAAAGACAAACACTGGGGGAGAGAGAGAGAGAAACACTGCGTGGGAGAGAGAGAGAAACACTGGGGGGGGGAGAGAGAGAGAAAAACTGGGCTGAGGAGAGAGGGAAACACTGGGTGGAGAGAGAGAGAGAATCACTGTGGGGAGAGAGATAAACACTGGGGGTGGAGAGATTGAGATACACTGGGGGAGAGAGTGAGAAACACTGGGGGGAGAGAGAGATAAGCAATGTGGGGAGAGAGAGAGAGGAACACTGGGGGGGAGAGAGAGAAACACTGGGGAGAGAGAGAGAGAAAAACACTGGGCGGAGAGAGAGAGAGAAAAACTGGGGGGAGTGAGAGAGAAACACTGGGGGGAGGAGAGATAAAGAAACAATGGGGGAGAGGGAGAGAAACACTGGAGGGAGAGAGAGAGAGAGCAACACTGGGGGGAGAGAGAGAAACACTGGGGTAGGAGAGATTGAGATACACTGGGGAGAGAGAGAGAAACACTGGGGGAGAGAGAGAAAGGAACACTGGGGGAGAGAGGGAGAGAAACACTGGGTGGGAGAGAGAGAGAGAAGCACTGGGGGGAGAGAGAGAACAAAACTGGGGGGAGGAGAGAGGGAAACATTGGGTGGAGAGAGAAACACTGGGGGGAGAGAGAGAAACACTGGGTGGAGGAGAGATTGAGATACACTGGGGGGAGAGAGAGAGAGAAACACTGGGGGGAGGAGAGAGGGAAACACTGGGGGGAGAGAGAGAGAAATACTGGGGGGAGGAGAGAGAAACACTGGGTGGGGGAGAGAGAGAGAAACACTGGGTGCAGAGAGAGAGAGAAACACTTGGAAGAGAGAGAGAAACACTGGGGAGAGATAGAGAGAGAAACACTGGGGGGAGAGATAGAGAAACACTGGGGGAGAGAGAGAGAGAAACGCTGGGGGGAGGAGAGAGAGAAACACGGGTGGGAGGAGAGAGATAAACACTGGGTGGAGAGAGAGAGAAACACTCGGGGGGAGAGAGATAGAAACCCTGGGGGAGAGGGCGAGAAACATTGGGGGGAGAGAGAGAAACACTGGGGGGAGAGAGAGAGAGAAACACTGGGGGGAGAGAGAGAAATACTATGGGGGGGAGGAGAGATTGAGATACACTGCGGGGAGAGAGAGAGAAACACTGGGGGGAGAGAGAGAGAAGCAATGTGGGGAGAGAGAGAGAGAGAGAGGAACACTGTGGGGGGAGAGAGAGAGAAAAACTGGGAGGAGAGAGAGAAACACTGGGGCGATAGAGAGAGAGAAAATATGGGGGAGAGAGAGAGAGAAGCAATGTGGGGAGAGAGAGAGGAACACTGCGGGGAGAGAGAGAGAAACGCTGGGGGGAGAGAGAGAGAAGCAATGTGGGGAGAGAGAGAGAGGAACACTGGGGGGAGAGAGAGAGAAACACATGGTGTGGGAGAGAGAGAGCAACACTGGGGGGAGAGAGAGAAACACTGGGGGGAGGAGAGATTGAGATACATTGAGGGGAGAGAGAGAGAAACACGGGGGGGGGAGAGAGAGAGAAGCAGTGGGGGAGAGAGAGAGAGGAACACTGGGGGGAGAGAGAGAGAAACACTGGGGGTAGAGAGAGAGAAACACTGGGGGGAGGAGAGAGAAAGAAACAATGGGGGAGAGAGAGAGAAGCACTGGGGGGAGAGAGAGAAACACTGGGGGGAGAAGAGAGGGAAACACTGGGTGGAGAGTAGAGAGAAACACTGGGGGGAGAGAGAGAGCAACATTGGGGTGAGAGAGAGAAAAAAAATTGGAGGAGGGAGAGAAACACTGGGGGGAGAGAGAGTAACACTGGGGGGAGAGAGAGAGAGCAACGCTGGGGGAGAGACAGAAACACTGGGGGTAGGAGAGATTGAGATACACTGGGGAGAGAGAGAGAAACACTGGGTGGAGAGAGAGAAACACTGGGGAGAGAGAGAGAGAGAAACACTGGGGGGAGAGAGAGAAACACTGGGGGGAGTTAGAGAAACACTGGGTGGAGAGAGAGAAACACTGGGGAGAGAGAGAGCGAGAAACACTAGAGGGAGAGAGAGAAGCACTGGGGGGAGAGAGAGAGACACTGGAGGGAGGAGAGCGAAATAAACACTGTGGGAGAGAGAGAGAGAAACACTGGGTGGGGGAGAGAGAGAGAAACACTGGAGGGAGAGAGAGAAGCACTGGGGGAGAGAGAGATAAACAATGGAGGGAGGAGAGCGAAAGTAACACTGTGGGAGAGAGAGAGAGAGACACTGGGTGGGGGAGAGAGAGAAACACTGGGGGGAGAGAGAGAGAGAAACACTGGGGAGAGAGATTGAAACACTGGGGAGAGAGAGAGAGAGAAACACTGGGGGGAGAGAGAGAGAAACACTGGGGGTAGGAGAGAGAATGAAACATTGGGGGAGAGAGAGAGAGAAACACTGGGCGGGGGAGAGAGAGAGAAACACTGGGGGTCGAGAGAGAGAAACACTGGGGGGATAGAGATAGAAACATTTGGGAGAGAGAGAGAAACACTGGAGAGAGAGAGCGAAACACTGGGGGGAGAGAGGGAGAAACACTGGGGGGAGAGAGAGAGAGACACTTGGTGGAGAGTAGAGAGAAACAATAGGGGGAGAAAGAGAGAGAAACATTGGGGTGAGAGAGAGAGAAACACTGGGAGGAGGGAGAGGAACACTGGGGGGAGAGAGAGAGAAAGGAACACTGGGGGAGAGAGAGAGAGAAACACTGGGTGGGAGAGAGAGAGAGAGAAACACTGGGGGGAGAGAGAGAAAAAAAAACTGGGGGGAGGAGAGAGGGAAACAATGGGTGGAGTGAGAAAGAGAAACACCGGGGGAAGAGAGAGAAACACTGGGTGGAGGAGAGATTGAGATACACTGGGGGGAGAGAGATAGAAACACTGGGGGGGGGGGGGAGAGAGAAATACTGGGGGGAGCAGAGAGAAACACTGGGTGGGGGAGAGAGAGCGAGAAACACTGGGGGTGAGAGAGAGAAACACTGGGGGGAGAGAGAGAAAGGAACGCTGGGGGAGAGAGAGAGAGAAACACTGGGTGGGAGAGAGAGAGAGAAACACTGGGGAGAGAGAGAGAGAAAGACTGGGGTAGAGAGAGAGATAAACACTGGGGAAAGAGAGAGAAGCAGTGGGGGGAGAGAGAGAAACACTGGGGAGAGTGAGAGAGAGAGAGGGAAACACTGGGAGGGAGAGAGAGATAAACACAGGGGAGACAGTGAGAGAGAAACACTGGGGGCAGAGAGACAGAGAAACACTGGGGGGAGAGAGAGAAACACTGGGGAGAGAGAGAGAAGCACTGGGAGGAGAGAGGGAAATATTGGGGGGAGAGAGAAACACTGGGGGGAGAGAGAGAAAAACTGTGGGGAGGAGAGATTGGGATACACTGGGGGGAGAGAGAGAGAAGCATTGGGGGTGAGGGAGAAACACTGGAGAGAGAGAGAGAAGTACTGGAGGGAGAGAGAAACATTGGGGGGAGAGAGAGAGAAACACTGGGGGGAGGACAGAGAATGAAACACTGGGGGAGAGAGAGAGAAACACAGGGTGGGGGAGAGAGAGAGAAACACTGGGTGCAGAGAGAGAGAGAAACACTTGGGAGAGAGAGAGAAACACTGGGGAGAGAGAGAGAGAGAAACACTGGGGGGAGAGAGAGAGAAACACTGGGGGGAGAGAGAGAGAAACACTGGGGGGAGGAGAGAGAATGAAACACTGGGGGAGAGAGAGAGAAACACAGGGTGGGGGAGAGAGAGAGAAACACTGGGGGTAGAGAGAGAGAGAAACACGGAGGGGAGGAGAGAGATAAACACTGGGTGGAGAGAGAGAGAAACACTGGGGTGGAGAGAGATAGAATCCCTGGGGGAGAGGGAGAGATACATTGGGGGGAGAGAGAGAAACACTGGGAGGAGAGAGAGAAAGAGAAACACTGGGGGAAGAGAGAGAGGAACACTGGGGGGAGAGAGAGAGAAACACTGGGGAGAGAGAGAGAGAGAAACACTGGGGGTGATACAGAGTGAAACAATGGGGTAGAGAGAAACACTGGTGGGAGAGAGAGAAACAGTGGGGGGAGAAGAGAGGGAAACACTGGGTGGAGAGTGGAGAGAAACACTGGGGGGAGAGAGAGAGCAACATTGGGGTGAGAGAGAGAGAAACAATGGGAGGAGGGAGAGAAATAGTGGGGGGAGAGAGAGAAACACTGGGGGAGAGAGAGAGAGCAACGCTGGGGGAGAGACAGAAACACTGGGAGTAGGAGAGATTGAGATACACTGGGGAGAAAGAGAGAAAGACTGGGAGGAGAGAGAGAGAGAGAAACACTGGGGGGGGAGAGAGAAAAACACTGGGGGGAGGAGAGATTGAGATACACTGCGGGGAGAGAGGGAGAAACACTCGGGGGAGAGAGATAGAGAAAAGCTGGGGGGAGAGAGAGAAACACTGGGGGGATAGAGAGAGAGAGGAAATATGGGAGAGAGAGAGTTAAGCAATGTGGGGAGAGAGAGAGAGGAACACTGCGGGGAGAGAGAGAGAAACACTGGAGAGAGAGAGAGAAGCAATGTGGGGAGAGAGAGAGAGGAACACTGGAGGGAGAGAGAGAGAAACACATGGTGTGGGAGAGAGAGAGCAACACTGGGGGGAGAGAGGGAAACACTGGGGGAAGAGTGAGAGGAACACTGGGGGGAGAGAGAGAGAAACACTGGGGAGAGAGAGAGAGAGAGAAACTGGGGGGAGAGACAGAGTGAAACAATGGGGGAGAGAGAGAGAAACACTGGTGGGAGAGAGAGAAACAGTGGGGGGAGAAGAGAGGGAAACACTGGGTGGAGAGTAGAGAGAAACACTGGGGGGAGAGAGAGAGCAACATTGGGGTGAGAGAGAGAGAAACAATGGGAGGAGGGAGAGAAATAGTGGGGGGAGAGAGAGAAACACTGGGGGGAGAGAGAGAGCTACGCTGGGGGAGAGACAGAAACACTGGGAGTAGGAGAGATTGAGATACACTGGGGATAAAGAGAGAAACACTGGGGGGAGAGAGAGAAACACTGTTGGGAGAGAGAGTGCGAAACACTGGGGGGAGAGAGAGAGAGAAACACTGTGGGGAGAGAGAGAAATGGAAACATTGGAGGGAGAGAGAGAAACACTGGGTGGAGAGTGAGTTACACTGGGGAGAGAGAGAAACACTGGGGGGAGAGAGAGAGAGAAACACTGGGGGGAGAGAGAGAGAGAAACACTGGGGGGAGAGAGAGAAACACTGGGTGGAGAGAGAGAAACACTGGGGAGAGCGAGAGAGAGAAACACTGGGGGGAGAGAGAGAAACACTGGGTGGAGAGAGAGAAACACTGGGGAGAGAGAGAGAGAGAAACACTGGAGGGAGAGAGAGAAACACTGGGGGAGAGAGAGAGAAGCACTGGGGGGAGAGAGAGAGAGATAGAAACACTGGGGGGAGATAGAGAGAAACACTGGAGGGAGGAGAGCGGAAGAAACACTGTGGGAGAGAGAGACAGAAACACTGGGTGGGGGTGAGAGAGAAACACTGGGGGTAGGAGAGAGAGAGAGAAACACTGGGGAGGGAGAGAGAAACAGTGGGGAGAGAGAGAGAGAGAAACACTTGGGGAGAGAGAGAGAAACACTGGGGTTAGGAGAGAGAATGATACATTGGGGGAGAGAGAGAAAGAAACACTGGCTGGGCGAGAGAGTGAGAAACACTGGGGGGAGAGAGAGAGAAACACTGGGGGGATAGAGAGAGTGAAACATTTGGGAGAGAGAGGGAAACACTGGGGAGAGAGTGAGAGAAACACTTGAGGGAGAGGGAGAGAAACACTGGGGAGAGAGAGAGAGAAACACTGGGGTGAGAGAGAGAGAGAGAAACACTGGGGGGAGAGAGAGAGAGAAACACTGTGGGGGGAGAGAGAGAGAGAGAGAAACACTGGGGGAGAGAGAGAGAGAAACACTAGGGGGATAGAGAGAGCGAAACACTATGAATAGAGAGAAAAACACTGAGGGAGATAGAGAATCAATGGGGGGAGAGAGAGAGAAACACTGGGGGGAGAGAGAGAGAAACACTGGGGGGCGAGAGAGAGAGAAAAACATGGGGAGATAGAGAAACACGGGGGCGGAGAGAGAGAGAAACATTGGGGAGAGAGAGAGAAACACTGGGGGCAGAGAGAGAAAAACTGCGGGGAGAGAGGGAAACACTGGGGGGAGAGCGAGAGGAACACTGTTGGGAGGAGAGAGAGAAACTATGCGGGGGAGACAAAGAGAAACACTGCGGGGGGAGAGAGAGAGAAACATTTGGGGGAGGGAGAGAGAAACTCTGGGGGAGAGAGAGAGAAAAACTGGGGGGAGAGAGAGAGAGAAAGACTGGTGAGAGAGAGAGAGAAACGCTGGGGAGAGAGAGAGAGAGAAACACTGGGGGAGAGAGAGAGAGAAACAGTGGGGAGGGGGACAGAGAGAGAAGCACTGGGGGGAGATACAGAGAGAAAATCTGGGGGCGAGAGGGAAACACTGGGGGAGAGAGATAGAAAGACTGGGGGGAGAGAGAGAGAGAAAGACTGGCGAGAGAGAGAGAAACGCTGGGGAGAGAGAGAGAGAAACACTGGGGGGAGGGAGAGAGAAACACTGGGGGAGAGAGAGAGAAACACTGGGGGAGAGAGAGAGAAAAACTGGGGGGAGAGAGAGAGAGAAAACTGGGGAGAGAGAGAGAGAGAGAGGGAAACACTGGGGGGGGGGAGAGAGAAACACTGGGTGGAGAGAGAGGAACACTGGGGAGAGAGAGAGAGAAACAGTGGGGGGAGAGAGAGAAACACCGGGGAGAGAGAGAGAGAGAAAAACTGTGGGGGGAGAGAGAGAGAGAAACACTGGGGGGAGAGAGAGAAACACTGGGTGGAGAGAGAGGAACACTGGGGAGAGAGAGAGAGAAACACTGGGGGGAAAGCGAGAAACACTGGGGGGAGAGAGAGAAACACTGGGTGGAGAGAGAGAGAGAAACACTGTGGGAAGAGAGTGAGAAACACTGGGGGGAGGAGGGAGAATGAAACACTGTGGGAGAGAGGGAGAGAAACACGGGGGGGGGGAGAGAGAGAGTGAAACTGGGGGGTGAGAGAGGGAAACACTGGGTGGAGAGTAGAGAGAAACACTGGGGGGAGAGAGAGAGCAACATTGGGGTGAGAGAGAGAGAAACAATGGGGGGAGAGAGACAGAGCAACGCTGGGGGAGTGAGCGAAACACTGGGGGTAGGAGAGATTGAGATACACTGGGGAGAGAGAGAGAAACACTGGGGGGAGAGCGAGAAACACGGGGGGGGAGAGAGAGAAACACTGGGTGGAGAGAGAGAAACACTGGGGAGAGAGACAGAGAGAAACACTGGGGGGAGAGAGAGAAACACTGGGTGGAGAGAGAGAATCACTGGGGAGAGAGAGAGAAACACTGGTGGGAGAGAGAGAAGCACTGGGGGAGAGAGAGAGAAGCACTGGAGGGAGAGAGAGAGATAAACACTGGGGGGAGAGAGAGAGAAACACTGGGGGGAGTAGAGAGAGAGAAACACTGGGGGGAGGAGAGATTGAGATACACTGGGGGAGAGAGAGAGAAACACGGGGGGGGAGAGAGAGAGAAGCAATGGGGGAGAGAGAGATAGGAACACTGGGGGGAGAGAGAGAGAAACACTGGGGAGAGAGAGAGAGAGAAACACTGGGGGGAGGAGAGAGATAAACACTGGGTGGAGAGAGAGAGAAACACTGGGGGGGGAGAGAGATAGAAACACTGGGGGGAGAGGGAGAGAAAAACTGGGGGGAGAGAGAGAAACACTGGGGGGAGAGAGATCGAGAAACACTTGGGGGAGAGAGAGAGAAACACTGGGGGGAGGAGAGATTGAGATACACTGCGGGGAGAGAGAGAGAAACACTGGGGGGAGAGAGAGAGAAGCAATGTGGGGAGAGAGAGAGAGGAACACTGGGGGGATAGAGAGATAGAGAAAATATGGGGAAGAGAGAGAGATGCAATGTGGGGAGAGAGAGAGGAACACTGCGGGGAGAGAGAGAGAAACACTGGGTGGCGAGATAGAGAAGCAATGTGGGGAGAGAGAGAGAGGAACACTGGGGGGAGAGAGAGAGAAACACATGGTGTGGGAGAGAGAGAGCAACACTGGGGGGATAGAGAGAAACACTGGGGGGAGGAGAGATTGAGATACACTGGGGGGAGAGAGAGAGAAACACGGGGGTGGGAAGAGGGAGAGAAGCAATGGGGGAGAGAGAGATAGGAACACTGGGGGGAGAGAGAGAGAAACACTGGGGAGAGAGAGAGAGAGAAACACTGGGGGGAGAGACAGAGTGAAACACTGGGGGAAGAGAGAGAAACACTGGGGGGAGAAGAGAGGGAAACACTGGGTGGAGAGTAGAGAGAAACACTGCGGGGAGAGAGAGAGCAACATTGGGGTGAGAGAGAGGGAAACACATGGTGTGGGAGAGAGAGAGCAACACTGGGGGGATAGAGAGAAACACTGGGGGGAGGAGAGATTGAGATACACTGGGGGGAGAGAGAGAGAAACACGGGGGTGGGAAGAGGGAGAGAAGCAATGGGGGAGAGAGAGATAGGAACACTGGGGGGAGAGAGAGAGAAACACTGGGGAGAGAGAGAGAGAGAAACACTGGGGGGAGAGACAGAGTGAAACACTGGGGGAAGAGAGAGAAACACTGGGGGGAGAAGAGAGGGAAACACTGGGTGGAGAGTAGAGAGAAACACTGCGGGGAGAGAGAGAGCAACATTGGGGTGAGAGAGAGGGAAACAATGGGAGGAGGGAGAGAAACACTGGGGGGAGAGAGAGAAACACTGGGGGGAGAGAGAGAGAGCAACGCTGGGGGGAGAGAGAGAAACACTGGAGGTAGGAGAGATTGAGATACACTAGGGAGAGAGAGAGAAACACTGGGGGTAGAGAGAGAAACACTGTTGGGATAGAGATAGAAACACTGGGGGGAGAGAGAGAGAAATACTGGGGGGAGGAGAGAGAAACACTGGGTGGGGGAGAGAGAGAGAGGAACACTGGGGGTGAGAGAGAAAAACACTGGGGGGAGAGAGAAATAGGAACACTGGTGGAGAGAGAGAGAGAAACACTGGGTGGGAGAGAGAGAGAGAAATACTGGAGGGAGAGAGAGAAAGACTGGGGGAGAGAGAGAGATAAACACTGGGGAGAGAGAGAGAAACACTGGGGGAGAGAAAGAAATATTGGGGGGAGAGAGAGAAACACTGGGGGGAGAGAGAGAAAAACTGTGGGGAGGAGTGATTTGGATACACTGAGGGGAGAGAGAGAGAATCATTGGGGGGTGAGGGAGAAACACTGGAGAGAGAGAGAGTAGCACTGGATGGAGAGAGAAACATTGGGGTAGAGAGAGAAACACTGAGGAGGAGAGAGAATGAAACACTGGGGGAGAGAGAGAGAAACACAGGGTGGGGGAGAGAGAGAGAGAAACACTGGGTGCAGAGAGAGAGAGAAACACTTGGAAGAGAGAGAGAAACACTGGGGAGAGAGAGAGAGAGAAACACTGGGGGGAGAGAGAGAGAAACACTGGGGGAGAGAGAGAGAGAAACACAGGGTGGGGGAGAGAGAGAGAAACACTGGGGGTAGAGAGAGAGAGAAACACTGGGGGGAGGAGAGCGATAAACACTGGGTGGAGAGAGAGAGAAACACTGGGGGGTAGAGAGATAGAAACCCTGGGGGAGAGGGAGAGAAACACTGGGGGGAGAGAGAGAAACACTGGGGGGAGAGAGAGAGAGAAACACTGGGGGGAGAGAGAGAAAAACTATGGGGGGGAGGAGAGATTGAGATATACTGCGGGGAGAGAGAGAGAAACACTGTGGGGAGAGAGAGAGAAGCAATGTGGGGAGAGAGAGAGAGGAACACTGGGGGGGAGAGAGAGAGAAAAACTGGGGGGAGAGAGAGAAACACTGGGGCGATAGAGAGAGAGAAAATATGGGGGAGAGAGAGAGAAGCAATGTGGGGAGAGAGAGAGGAACACTGCGGGGAGAGAGAGAGAAACGCTGGGGGGAGAGAGAGAGAGAAGCAATGTGGGGAGAGAGAGAGAGGAACACTTGGGGGAGAGAGAGAGAAACATATGGTGTGGGAGAGAGAGAGCAACACTGGGGGGAGAGAGAGAAACACTGGGGGGAGGAGAGATTGAGAAACATTGAGGGGAGAGAGAGAGAAACACGGGGGGGGAGAGAGAGAGAAGCAGTGGGGGAGAGAGAGAGAGGAACACTGGGGGGAGAGAGAGAGAAACACTGGGGAGAGAGAGAGAGAAACACTGGGGGGAGAGACAGAGTGAAACATTGGGGGTAGAGAGAGAGAAACACTGGGGGGAGGAGAGAGAAAGAAACAATGGGGGAGAGAGAGAGAAGCACTGGGGGGAGAGAGAGAAACACTGGGGGGAGAGAGAGAGCAACATTGGGGTGAGAGAGAGAGAAACGATGGGAGGAGGGAGAGAAACACTGGGGAGAGAGAGAGAAACACGGGGGGGAGAGAGAGAGAAGCAATGGGGGAGAGAGAGATAGGAACACTGGGGGAGAGAGAGAGAAACACTGGGGAGAGAGAGAGAGAAACACTGGGGGGAGAGGGAGAGCAACATTGGGGTGAGAGAGAGAGAAACAATGGGAGGAGGGAGAGAAACACTGGGGAGAGAGAGAGAAACACGGGGGGGAGAGAGAGAAAAGCAATGGGGGAGAGAGAGATAGGAACACTGGGGGAGAGAGAGAGAAACACTGGGGACAGAGAGAGAGAAACACTGGGGGGAGGAGAGAGATAAACACTGGGTGGAGAGAGAGAGAAACACTGGGGGGGGAGAGAGATAGAAACACTGGGGGGAGAGGGAGAGAAACACTGGGGGGAGAGTGAGAAACACTGGGGGGAGAGAGATCGAGAAACACTTGGGGGAGAGAGAGAGAAACACTGGGGGGAGGAGAGATTGAGATACACTGCGGGGAGAGAGAGGGAAGCAATGTGGGGAGAGAGAGAGAGGAACACTGGGGGGATAGAGAGATAGAGAAAATATGGGGAAGAGAGAGAGAAGCAATGTGGGGAGAGAGAGAGGAACACTGCGGGGAGAGAGAGAGAAACACTCGGGGGCGAGATAGAGAAGCAATGTGGGGAGAGAGATGGAGGAACACTGGGGGGAGAGAGAGAGAAACACATGGTGTGGGAGAGAGAGAGCAACACTGGGGGGATAGAGAGAAACACTGGGGGAGGAGAGATTGAGATACACTGGGGGAGAGAGAGAGAAACACGGGGGGGGGGAGAGAGAGAGAAGCAATGGGGGAGAGAGAGATAGGAACACTGGGGGGAGAGAGAGAGAAACACTGGGGAGAGAGAGAGAGAGAAACACTGGGGGGAGAGACAGAGCGAAACACTGGGGGAAGAGAGAGAGAAACACTGGGGGGAGAGAGAGAAACACTGGGGGGAGAAGAGAGGGAAACACTGGGTGGAGAGTAGAGAGAAACACTGCGGGGAGAGAGAGAGCAACATTGGGGTGAGAGAGAGGGAAACAATGGGAGGAGAGAGAGAAACACTGGGGGGAGAGAGAGGGAAGCAATGTGGGGAGAGAGAGAGAGGAACACTGGGGGGATAGAGAGATAGAGAAAATATGGGGAAGAGAGAGAGAAGCAATGTGGGGAGAGAGATGGAGGAACACTGGGGGGAGAGAGAGAGAAACACATGGTGTGGGAGAGAGAGAGCAACACTGGGGGGATAGAGAGAAACACTGGGGGAGGAGAGATTGAGATACACTGGGGGAGAGAGAGAGAAACACGGGGGGGGAGAGAGAGAGAAGCAATGGGGGAGAGAGAGATAGGAACACTGGGGGGAGAGAGAGAGAAACACTGGGGAGGGAGAGAGAGAAACACGGGGGGGGAGAGAGAGAAGCAATGGGGGAGAGAGAGATAGGAACACTGGGGGAGAGAGAGAGAAACACTGGGGAGAGAGAGAGAGAGAAACACTGGGGGGAGAGACAGAGTGAAACACTGGGGGAAGAGAGAGAGAAACACTGGGGGGAGAGAGAGAAACACTGGGGGGAGAAGAGAGGGAAACACTGGGTGGAGAGTAGAGAGAAACACTGCGGGGAGAGAGAGCGCAACATTGGGGTGAGAGAGAGGGAAACAATGGGAGGAGGGAGAGAAACACTGGGGGGAGAGAGAGAAACACTGGGGGGAGAGAGAGAGAGAAACAGTGGATGGGGAGAGAGAGAGAGAAACACTGGGGGGAGAGAGAGAAAGACTGGGGGAGAGAGAGAGATAAACACTGCGGAGAGAGAGAAACACTGGGGGGAGAGAGAGATAGGAACACTGGTGGAGAGAGAGAGAGAAACACTGGATGGGAGAGAGAGAGCGAAACACTGGGGGGAGAGAGAGAAAGACTGGGGGAGAGAGAGAGATAAACACTGCGGAGAGAGAGAAACACTGGGGGAGAGAGAGATAGGAACACTGGTGGAGTGAGAGAGAGAAACACTGGATCGGAGAGAGAGAGAGAAACACTGGGGGGAGAGAGAGAAACACTGGGGGAGGAGAGAGAATGAAACACTGGGGGAGAGAGAGAGAAACACAGGGTGGGGGAGAGAGAGAGAAACACTGGGGGTAGAGAGAGAGAGAAACACTTGGAAGAGAGAGAGAAACACTGGGGAGAGAGAGAGAGAGAAACACTGGGGGGAGAGAGAGAGAAACACTGGGGGAGAGAGAGAGAAACACTGGGGGGAGGAGAGAGAATGAAACACTGGGAGAGAGAGAGAGAAACACAGGGTGGGGGAGAGAGAGAGAAACACTGGGGGTAGAGAGAGAGAGAGAAACACTGGGGGGAGGAGAGAGATAAACACTGGGTGGAGAGAGAGAGAAACACTGGGGGGGGGAGAGAGATCGAAACCCTGGCGGAGAGGGAGAGAAACACTGGGGGGAGAGAGAGAAACACTGGGGGGAGAGGTAGAGAGAAACACTGGGGGGAGAGAGAGAAAAACTATGGGGGGGAGGAGAGATTGAGATACAGTGCGGGGAGAGAGAGAGAAACACTGGGGGGAGAGAGAGAGAAGCAATTTGGGGAGAGAGAGAGAGGAACACTGTGGGGGGAGAGAGAGAGAAAAACTGGGAGGAGAGAGAGAAACACTGGGGCGATAGAGCGAGAGAAAATATGGGGGAGAGAGAGAGAAGCAATGTGGGGAGAGAGAGAGGAACACTGCGGGGAGAGTGAGAGAAACGCTGGGGGGAGAGAGAGAGAAGCAATGTGGGGAGAGAGAGAGAGGAACACTGGGGGGAGAGAGAGAGAAACACATGGTGTGGGAGAGAGAGAGCAACGCTGGGGGGAGAGAGAGAAACACTGGGGGGAGGAGAGATTGAGATACATTGAGGGGAGAGAGAGAGAAACACGGGGGGGAGAGAGAGAGAAGCAGTGGGGGAGAGAGAGTGAGGAACACTGGGGGGAGAGAGAGAGAAACATTGGGGAGAGAGAGAGAGATACACTGGGGGGAGAGAGAGAGAAACACTGGGGGGAGAGAGAGAGAAACACTTGGTGGAGAGTAGAGAGAAACAATAGGGGGAGAAAGAGAGAGAAACATTGGGGTGAGAGAGAGAGAAACACTGGGAGGAGGGAGAGAAACACTGGGGGGGGGGGGGAGAGAGAGAGAGCAACACTGGGGGGAGAGAGAGAAACACTGTGGTAGGAGAGATTGAGATACATTGGGGGGAGAGAGAGAGAAAAAAACTGGGGGGAGGAGAGAGGGAAACAATGGGTGGAGTGAGAAAGAGAAACACTGGGGGAAGAGATAGAAACACTGGGTGGAGGGAGATTGAGATACACTGGGGGGAGAGAGAGAGAAACACTGGGGGGGAGAGAGAGAAATACTGGGGGGAGCAGAGAGAAAGACTGGGTGGGGGAGAGAGAGAGAGAAACACTGGGGGTGAGAGAGAGAAACACTGGGGGGAGAGAGAGAAAGGAACGCTGGGGGAGAGAGAGAGAGAAACACTGGGTGGGAGAGAGAGAGACAAACACTGGGGAGAGAGAGAGAGAAAGACTGGGGTAGAGAGAGAGATAAACACTGGGGAGAGAGAGAGAAGCAGTGGGGGGAGAGAGAGAAACACTGGGGAGAGTGAGAGAGAGAGAGAGAAACACTGGGAGGGAGAGAGAGATAAACACTGGGGAGACAGTGAGAGAGAAACACTGGGGGCAGAGAGACAGAGAAACACTGGGGGGAGAGAGTGCAACACTGGGGAGAGAGAGAGAAGCACTGGTAGGGGAGAGAGAAATATTTGGGGGAGAGAGAGAAACACTGGGGAGAGAGAGAGAAAAACTGTGGGGAGGAGAGATTGGGATACACTGGGGGGAGAGAGAGAGAAGCGTTGGGGGGTGAGGGAGAAACACTGGAGAGAGAGAGAGAGAGAGAGAGAGAGAGAAGCACTGGAGGGAGAGAGAAACATTGGGGGAGAGAGAGAGAAACACTGGGGGGAGGAGAGAGAATGAAACAATGGGGGAGAGAGAGAGAAACACAGGGTGGGGGAGAGAGAGATAAACACTGGGTGCAGAGAGAGAGAGAAACACTTGGGAGAGAGAGAGAAACACTGGGGAGAGAGAGAGAGAGAAACAATGGGGGGAGAGAGAGAGAAACACTGGGTGGAGAGAGAGAGAAACACTGGGGGGAGGAGAGAGAATGAAACACTGGGGGAGAGAGAGAGAAACACAGGGTGGGGGAGAGAGAGAGAAACACTGTGGGTAGAGAGAGAGAGAAACACGGGGGGGAGGAGAGAGATAAACACTGGGTGGAGAGAGAGAGAAACACTGGGGTGGAGAGAGATAGAATCCCTGGGGGAGAGGGAGAGATACATTGGGGGGAGAGAGAGAAACACTGGGAGGAGAGAGAGAGAGAGAGAAACACTGGGGGGAGAGAGAGAAAAACACTGGGGGGAGGAGAGATTGAGATACACTGCGGGGAGAGAGAGAGAAACACTGGGGGGAGAGAGAGAGCAGCAATGTGGGGAGAGAGAGAGGAACACTGCGGGGAGAGAGAGAGAAACACTGGGGGGAGAGAGAGAGAAGCAATGTGGGGAGAGAGAGAGAGGAACACTGGGGGGACAGAGAGAGAAGCAATGTGGGGAGAGAGAGAGAGGAACACTGGGGGGAGAGAGAGAGAAACACATGGTGTGGGAGAGAGATAGAAACACTGGGGGGAGAGAGAGAGAGAATAACTGGGGGGAGGAGAGAGGGAAACACTGGGGGAGAGAGAGAAGTACTGGGGGGAGAGAGAGAGAGAAACACTGGGGGGGGGAGAGAGAAACACTGCGGGGAGAGAGAGAAACAGTGGGGCGAGAGAGAGAGAAACAATGGGGGGAGATAGAGATACAATGGGGGGCGGAGAGAGCGAGAAACACTGGGGGTGACAGAGAAACATTGGGGCGAGAGAGAAACACTGGGCAGAGAGAGAGAAACACCGGGGAGAGAGAGAGAAATACTGGGGGGAGAGAGAGAAACACTGGGTGGAGAGAGAGAGAAAAACTGGGGTGAGAGAGAGAGAGAGAAACATTGGGGGGTGGGGTGAGAGAGAAACACTGGGGGGCGAGAGAGATTGAAACACTGCGGGGAGAGAGAGAAACACTGGGGGAAGAGAGAAAAACACTGGGGGGAGTAGAGATTGGGATACATTGGGGGGAGAGAGAGAGAAACACTGGGGGAGAGAGAGAAACACTGGGAAGAGATAGAGAAGTATGTGGATGGCCCGACTAGAGAGGGGGCAAAACTTGACCTCCTCTTGGGAAATAAGGAAGGGCAGGTGACAGAAGTGTTAGTGAGGGATCACTTTGGGACCAGTGATCATAATTCCATTAGTTTTAAGATAGCTATGGAGAAGGATAGGTCTGGCCCAAAAGTTAAAATTCTAAATTGGGGAAAGGCCAATTTTGATGGTATTAGACAGGAACTTTCAGAAGTTGATTGGGAGAGTCTGTTGGCAGGCAAAGGGACGTCTGGTAAGTGGGAGGCTTTCAAAAGTGTGTTAACCAGGGTTCAGGGTAAGCACATTCCTTATAAAGTGAAGGGCAAGGCTGGTAGAAGTAGGGAACCTTGGATGACTCGGGAGATTGAGGCACTAGTCAAAAAGAAGAAGGAGGCATATGACATGCATAGGCAGCTGGGATCAAGTGGATCCCTTGAAGAGTATAGAGATTGCCGGAGTAGAGTTAAGAGAGAAATCAGGAGGGCAAAAAGGGGATATGAGATTGCTTTGGCAGATCAGGCAAAGGTGAATCCAAAGAGCTTCTACAAATACATAAAGGGCAAAAGGGTAACTAGGGAGAGAGTAGGGCCTCTTAAGGATCAACAAGGTCATCTAAGTGCGGAACCACAAGAGATGGGTGAGATCCTGAATGAATATTTCACATCGGTATTTACGGTTGAGAAAGGCATGGATGTTAGGGAACTTGGGGAAATAAATAGTGATGTCTTGAGGAGTGTACATATTACAGAGAGGGAGGTGCTGGAAGTCTTAACGCGCATCAAGGTAGATAAATCTCCGGGACCTGATGAAATGTATCCCAGGACGTTATGGGAGGTTAGGGAGGAAATTGCGGGTCCCCTAGCAGAGATATTTGAATCATCCACCGCTACAGGTGAGGTGCCTGAAGATTGGAGGGTAGCAAATGTTGTGCCTTTGTTTAAGAAGGGCGGCAGGGAAAAGCCTGGGAACTACAGACCAGTGAGCCTGACATCTGTAGTGGGTAAGTTGTTAGAGGGTATTCTGAGGGACAGGATCTACAGGCATTTGGAGAGGCAGGGACTAATTAGGAACAGTCAGCATGGTTTTGTGAGAGGAAAATCATGTCTCACGAATTTGATTGAGTTTTTTGAAGGGGTAACCAAGAAGATAGATGAGGGCTGTGCAGTAGACGTGGTCGACATGGACTTCAGCAAAGCATTTGACAAGGTACCGCATGGTAGGTTGTTACATAAGGTTAAATCTCATGGGATCCAAGGTGAGGTAGCCAATTGGATACAAAATTGGCTTGACGACAGAAGACAGAGGGTGGTTGTCGAGGGTTGTTTTTCAAACTGGATGCCTGTGTCCAGCGGTGTGCCTCAGGGATCGGTGCTGGGTCCGCTGTTATTTGTTATTTATATGAATGATTTGGATGAGAATTTAGGAGGCATGGTTAGTAAGTTTGCAGATGACACCAAGATTGGTGGCATTGTGGACAGTGAAGAAGGTTATCTAGGATTGCAACGGGATCTTGATAAATTGGGCCAGTGGGCCGAGAAATGGCAGATGGAGTTTAATTTAGATAAATGTGAGGTGATGCATTTTGGTAGATCGAATCGGGCCAGGACCTACTCCGTTAATGGTAGGGCGTTGGGGAGAGATATAGAACAAAGAGATCTAGGAGTACAGATTCATAGCTCCTTGAAAGTGGAGTCACAGGTGGATAGGGTGGTGAAGAAGGCATTCAGCATGCTTGGTTTCATTGGTCAGAACATTGAATGCAGGAGTTGGGATGTCTTGTTGAAGTTGTACAGGGCATTGGTGAGGCCACACTTGGAGTACTGTGTACAGTTCTGGTCACCCTATTATAGAAAGGATATTATTAAACTAGAAAGAGTGCAGAAAAGATTTACTAGGATGCTACCGGGACTTGATGGTTTGACTTACAGGGAGAGGTTAGACAGACTGGGACTTTATTCCCTGGAGAGTAGGAGGTTAAGGGGTGATCTTATAGAAGTCTATAAAATAATGAGGGGCATAGATAAGGTCGATAGTCAAAATCTTTTCCCAAAGGTAGGGGAGTCTATAACGAGGGGGCACAGATTTAAGGTGAGAGGGGAGAGATACAAAAGGATCCAGAGGGGCAATTTTTTCACTCAAAGGGTGGTGAGTGTCTGGAACGAGCTGCCAGAGGCAGTAGTAGAGGCGGGTACAATTTTGTCTTTTAAAAAGCATTTGGACAGTTACATGGGGAAGATGGGTATCGAGGGATATGGGCCAAGTGCAGGCAATTGGGACTAGCTTAGTGGTATAAACTGGGCGACATGGACATGTTGGGCCGAAGGGCCTGTTTCCATGTTGTAACTTCTATGATTCTAAGCACTGCGGGGGAGAGAGAAACATTGGGGGGAGAGACAGAAACACTGGGGGTGAGAGAGAGAGACACCGGGGAGAGGTAGAGAAATAGTGGGGTGAGAGAGAGAAACACTGGCGGGAGAGAGAGAGAGAGAAAAACTGGGGTGAGAGAGAGAGAGAGAAACACTGCGGGGGGAGAGAGAGAAACACTGGCGGGAGAGAGAGAGAAACACTGGGGGGAGAGAGAGAGAGCGAGAAACACTGGGGGTGAGAGAGAGAGACACCGGAGAGAGGTAGAGAAATAGTGGGGGGAGAGAGAGAAACACTGGCGGGAGAGAGAGAGAGAGAAAAACTGGGGTGAGAGAGAGAGAGAGAAACACTGCGGGGGGAGAGAGAGAAACACTGGCGGGAGAGAGAGAGAAACACTGGGGGGAGAGAGAGGGAAACACTGGGGGGATAGAGAGAGAAACAGTGGGGGGTGGAGAGAGAAAGACTGTGGGGGGAGAGAAACATTGGGGAGAGAGAGAAACACTGGGGAGAGAGAGAGAGAAACACCGGTGAGAGAGAGAGAAATACTGGGGGGAGAGAGAGACACACTGGGGGGAGAGAGAGATAAACACTGGGGTGAGAGAGAGAGAGAGAGAGAGAAACACTGCGGGGGGAGAGAGAGAGAGAGAAACACTGAGGGGAGAGAGAGAGAAAGAATGGGGGGTGAGAGAGAAACATTGCGGGGAGAGAGAGAAACACTGGGGGAAGAGAGAAAAACACTGGGGGGAGTAGAGATTGGGATACATTGGGGGGAGAGAGAGAGAAACACTGGGGGAGAGAGAGAAACACTGGGAAGAGATAGAGAAGCACTGGGGGGGAGAGAGAAACATTGGGGGGAGAGACAGAAACACTGGGGGTGAGAGGCAGAGACACCGGGGAGAGATAGAGAAATAGTGGGGTGAGAGAGAGAAACATTGGCGGGAGAGAGAGAGAGAGAAACACTGGGGTGAGGGAGAGAGAGAGAGAAACACTGCGGGGGGAGAGAGAGAGAGAGAAACACTGGGGGTAGAGAGAGAGAAACACTGGGGTGAGAGAGAAACACTGGGGGGCGGAGAGAGAGAGAAACACTGGGGGTGAGAGAGAAACATTGGGGAGAGAGAGAAACACTGGAGAGAGAGAGAGAGACACCGGGGAGAGGTAGAGAAATAGTGGCGGGAGAGAGAGAAATACTGGCGGGAGAGAGAGAGAGAGAAAAACTGGGGTGAGAGAGAGAGAGAGAGAAACACTGCGGGGGGAGAGAGAGAAACACTGGCGGGAGAGAGAGAGAAACACTGGGGGGAGAGAGAGAGAAACACTGGGGGGATAGAGAGAGAGAGAAACACTGGGGGTGAGAGAGAGAAACAGTGGGGGGAGGAGAGAGAAAGACTGTGGGGGGGAGAGAAACATTGGGGAGAGAGAGAAACACTGGGGAGAGAGAGAGAGAAACACCGGTGAGAGAGAGAGAAATACTGGGGGGAGAGAGAGACACACTGGGGGGAGAGAGAGATAAATACTGGAGTGAGAGAGAGAGAGAGAGAAAAACACTGCGGGGGGAGAGAGAGAGAGAGAAACACTGAGGGGAGAGAGAGAGAAAGACTGGGGGGTGAGAGAGAAACATTGTGGGGAGAGAGAGAAACACTGGGGGAAGAGAGAGAAACACTGGGTGGAGTAGAGATTGGGATACATTGCGGGGAGAGAGAGAAAAACACTGGGGGAGAGAGAGAAACACTGGGGAGAGAGAGAGAAGCACTGCGGGGGAGAGAGAAACATTGGGGGGAGAGAGAGAGAAACACTGGGGGGAGAGAGAGAAACAGTGGGGCGAGAGAGAGAGAAACAATGGGGGGAGATAGAGATACAATTGTGGGCGGAGAGAGAGAGAAACACTGGGGGAGAGAGAGAGAAACACTGGGGGGGAGAGGGAGAATCACTGGGGGGAGAGAGAGAGAGAGAGAAACACTGGTGGGCGAGAGGGAGAAACAGTGGGGGGAGGAGAGAGAAAGAAACACTGGGGGAGAGAGAGTGAGAAACACATGGTGTGGGAGACAGAGAGAAACACTGGGGGGAGAGAGAGAGAAAAAAAACTGGGGGGAGGAGAGAGGGAAACACCAGGTGGAGAGAGAGAGAGAAACACTGGGGGTGAGAGAGAAACACTGGGGGGAGGAGAGATTGAGATACACTGGGGGGAGAGAGAGAGAAACACTGGGGGAGAGAGAGTGAGAAACACTGGGGGGAGAGAGAGAGAATCACTGGGGGAGAGAGAGAGAGAGAGAGAGAAACACAGGTGGGAGGAGAGAGAGAAACACTGCGGGGGAGATAGAGAGATACACTGGGGCGGAGAGAGAGAGAAACACTGGGGGGGAGGGAGAGAGAAACACTGGGGGAGAGAGAGAGAAAGACTGGGGGGAGAGAGAGAGAGAGAAAGACTGGGGAGGGAGAGAGAGAGCATCGCTGGGGAGAGAGAGAGAGAAACACTGGGAGGAGAGGGAGAGAGAAACATTGGGGAGAGAGAGAGAGAAACAGTGTGGGGAGAGAGAGAAACACTGGGGAGAGAGAGAGAAACACTGGGGCAGAGAGAGAGAGAGAAACACTGGGGAGAGAGAGAGGGAGACAGAAACACTGGGGTGAGAGAGATAAACACCGGGGAGAGAGATTGAAGCACTGGGGGGAGAGAGAGAAACATTGGGGGGAGAGTGAGAAACACTGGGGGAAGAGAGAGAAACACTGGGGGGAGTAGAGATTGAGATACATTGCGGGGAGAAAGAGAGAAACACTGGGGGAGAGAGAGAAACACTGGGGAGAGAGAGAGAAGCACTGGGGGGGAGAGAGAAACATTGGGGGGAGTGAGAGAAACACTGGGGGGAGGAGAGATTGAGATACACTGGGGGGAGAGAGAGAGAAACACTGGGGGAGAGAGCGTGAGAAACACTGGGGGGAGAGAGAGAGAATCACTGGGGGGAGAGAGAGAGAGAGAGAAACACAGGTGGGAGGAGAGAGAGAAACACTGCGGGGGAGATAGAGAGATACACTGGGGCGGAGAGAGAGAGAAACACTGGGGGGGGGGGGGGAGGGAGAGAGAAACACTGGGGGAGAGAGAGAGAAAGACTGGGGGAGAGAGAGAGAGAGAAAGACTGGGGAGGGAGAGAGAGAGCATCGCTGGGGAGAGAGAGAGAGAGAAACACTGGGAGGAGAGGGAGAGAGAAACATTGGGGAGAGAGAGAGAGAAACAGTGTGGGGAGAGAGTGAAACACTGGGGAGAGAGAGAGAAACACTGGGGGAGAGAGAGAGAGAGAAACACTGGGGAGAGAGAGAGGGAGAGAGAAACACTGGGGTGAGAGAGATAAACACCGGGGAGAGAGATTGAAGCACTGTGGGGAGAGAGAGAAACATTGGGGGGAGAGTGAGAAACACTGGGGGAAGAGAGAGAAACACTGGGGGGAGTAGAGATTGAGATACATTGCGGGGAGAAAGAGAGAAACACTGGGGGAGAGAGAGAAACACTGGGGAGAGAGAGAGAAGCACTGGGGGGGAGAGAGAAACATTCGGGGGAGTGAGAGAAACACTGGGGCGTGAGAGAGAAACACTGGGGGTCGGAGAGATTGGGATACACTGCGGGGAGAGAGAGAGAGAAACACTGGGGGAGAGAGAGAAACACTGGGGAGAGATGGAGAAGCACTGGGGGGGGGGAGAGAGAAACATTGGGCGGAGAGACAGAAACACTGGGGGTGAGCGAGAAACACTGGGGAGAGAGAGAGAGAGAAACACTGGGGGGAGAGAGAGAAAGACTGGAGGGAGTGAGATAGAGAAACACTGGGGGGAGAGAGAGAGAAACACTGGGGGAAATGGAGAAACACTGGGGGGCGGAGAGAGAGAGAAACACTGGGGGTGAGAGAGAAACATTGGGGATAGAGAGAAACACTGGAGAGAGAGAGAGAGACACCGGGGAGAGAGAGAGAAATAGTGGGGGGAGAGAGAGAAACACTGGCGGGAGAGAGAGAGAGAGAGAAACACTGGGGGGAGGGAGATAAACACTGGGGGGAGAGAGAGAGAAACAGTGTGGGGAGGAGAGAGAAAGAAACACTGGGGGAGAGAGAGAGAGAGAAACACATGGTGTGGGAGAGAGAGAGAAACACTGGAGGGAGAGAGAGAGAGAATAACTGGGGGGAGGAGAGAGGGAAACACTGGGGGAGTGAGAGAAGTACTGGGGGGGAGAGAGAGAGAGAAACACTGGGGGGAGAGAGAGAGAAACACTGGGTCGAGAGAGAGCAACAGTGGGGCGAGAGAGAGAGAAACAATGGGGGGAGATAGAGATACAATTGGGGGCGGAGAGAGAGAGAAACACTGGGGGTGACAGAGAAACATTGTGGAGAGAGAGAAACACTGGGCAGAGAGAGAGAAACACCGGGGAGAGAGAGAGAAATACTGGGGGGAGAGAGAGAAACAGTGGGTGGAGAGAGAGAGAAACACTGGGGTGAGAGAGAGAGAGAGAAACACTGGTGGGGGGGGAGAGAGAGAAACACTGGGGGGCGAGAAAGAGAGAAATACTGCGGGGAGGAGAGAGGGAAACACTGGGGGGAGAGAGAGAAACATTGCGGGGAGAGAGAGAAACACTGGGGGAAGAGAGAAAAACACTGGGGGGAGTAGAGATTGGGATACATTGGGGGGAGAGAGAGAAACACTGGGGGAGAGAGAGAAACACTGGGAAGAGATAGAGAAGCACTGGGGGGAGAGATAAACATTGGGGGGAGAGAGAGAGAAACACTGGGGTGAGAGAGAGAGAGAGAAACACTGGGGGGAGGAGAGAGAGAAACACTGGGGGCGAGAAAGAGAGAAACACTGCGGGGAGAGAGAGAAACACTGGGGGGAGAGAGAGAGAAACACTGGGGGGATAGAGAGAGAGAGAAACACTGGGGGGAGAGAGAGAAACATTGCGGGGAGAGAGAGAAACACTGGGGGAAGAGAGAAAAACACTGGGGGGAGTAGAGATTGGGATACATTGGGGGGAGAGAGAGAGAGTAACACTGGGGGAGAGAGAGAAACACTGGGAAGAGACAGAGAAGCACTGGGGGGAGAGAGAAACATTGGGCGGAGAGACAGAAACACTGGGGGTGAGAGAGAAACACTGGGGGGAGGAGATATTGGGATAAACTGGGGGGAGAGAGAGAGAAACACTGGGGGGAGAGAGAGAAACACTGGGGGGAGAGAGAGAGAAACACTGGGGGGATAGAGAGAGAGAGAAACACTGGGGGTGAGAGAGAGAAACAGTGGGGGGAGGAGAGAGGAAGACTGGGGGGAGAGAGAAACACTGGGGGTGAGCGAGAAACACTGGGGATAGAGAGAGAGAAAGACTGGAGGGAGCGAGATAGAGAAACACTGGGGGGATAGAGAGAGAAACACTGCGGGGAGAGAGAGAAACAGTGGGGCGAGAGAGAGAGAAACACTGGGGGTGAGAGAGAAACATTGGGGATAGAGAGAAACACTGGAGAGAGAGAGAGAGAGACTCCGGGGAGAGAGAGAGAAATAGTGGGGGGAGAGAGAGAAACACTGGCGGGAGAGAGAGAGAGAAACACTGGGGGGAGCGAGAGAAACACTGGGGGGAGAGAGAGAGAAACAGTGGGGGGAGGAGAGAGAAAGAAACACTCGGGGAGAGGGAGAGAGAGAAACGAATGGTGTGGGAGAGAGAGAGAAACACTGGGGGGAGAGAGAGAGAGAGAATAACTGGGGTGAGGAGAGAGGGAAACACTGGGAGACAGAGAGAAGTACTGGGGGGAGAGAGAGAGAGAAACACTGGGGGGAGAGAGAGAGAAACACTGGGGGGAGAGAGAGAAACAGTGGGGCGAGAGAGAGAGAAACATTGGGGGAAATAGAGAAACACTGGGGGGCGGAGAGAGAGAGAAACACTGGGGGTGAGAGAGAAACATTGGGGAGAGAGAGAAACACTGGAGAGAGAGAGAGAGACACCGGGGAGAGAGAGAGAAATAGTGGGGGGGGGGGGGGGGAGAGAGAAACACTGGCGGGAGAGAGAGAGAGAGAAACACTGGGGGGGAGGGAGAGAAACACTGGGGGGAGTGAGAGAGAGAATCACTGGGGGAGGAGAGAGGGAAACACTGGGGGAGAGAGGGAAGTACTGGGGGGAGAGAGAGAGATAAACACTGGGGGGGGGGAGAGAGAAACACTGGGGGGAGAGAGAGAAACAGCGGGGGGAGGAGAGAGAGAGAAACACTGGTGGTGATAGAGATACAATGGGGGGCGGAGAGAGAGAGAAACACTGGGGGTGACAGAGAAACATTGGAGAGAGAGAGAAACACTGGGTAGTGAGAGAGAAAAACCGGGGAGAGAGAGAGAAATACTGGGGGGGAGAAAGAGAGAAACACTGCGGGGAGGAGAGAGGGAAACACTGGGGGGAGAGAGAGAAACATTGCGGGGAGAGAGAGAAACACTGGGGGAAGAGAGAAAAACACTGGGGGGAGTAGAGATTCGGATACATTGGGGGGAGAGAAAGTGAAACACTGGGGGAGAGAGAGAAACACTGGGAAGAGACAGAGAAGTACTGGAGGGGAGAGAGAAACATTGGGGGGAGAGACAGAAACACTGGGGGTGAGAGAGAAACACTGGGGGAGGAGAGATTGGGACAAACTGGGGGGAAAGAGAGAGAAACGCTGGGGGGGTGGGAGAGAAACACTGGGGGGAGAGAGAGAGAAACAGTGGGGGGAGGAAAGAGAAAGAAACACTGGGGGAGAGAGAGAGAAACACTGGGGGGAGGAAAGAGAAAGAAACACTGGGGGAGAGAGAGAGAAACACTGGGGGGAGAGAGAGAGAGAATAACTGGGGGAGGAGAAAGGGAAACACTGGGGGTGGAGAGAGATACACTGGGGGGAGAGAGAGAAACAGTGGGGCGAGAGAGAGAGAAACACTGGGGGTGACAGAGAAACATTGGGGAGAGAGAGAAACACTGGGCAGAGAGAGAGAAAAACCGGAGAGAGAGAGAGAAATACTGGGGGGCGAGAGAGAAACACTGGGAGGAGAGACAGAGAAACAGTGTGGGGAGAGAGAGAGAAACACTGGGGATAGAGAGAGAGAGAGAGAAACACTGGGGGGAGAGAGAGAGAAACAGTGGGGGGAGAGAGAGAAACAGTGGGGCGAGAGAGAGAGAAACAATGGGGGGAGATAGAGATACAATGGGGGGCGGAGAGAGAGAGAAACACTGGGGGTGACAGAGAAACATTGGGGAGAGAGAGAAACACTGGGCAGAGAGAGAGAAACACCGGGGAGAGAGAGAGAAATACTGGGGGTAGAGAGAGAAACACTGGGTGGAGAGAGAGAGAAACACTGGGGTGAGAGAGAGAGAGAAACACTGGGGGGGGGAGAGAGAGAAACACTGGGGGGCGAGAAAGAGAGAAACACTGCGGGGAGGAGAGAGGGAAACACTGGGGGGAGAGAGAGAATCATTGCGGGGAGAGAGAGAAACACTGGGGGAAGAGAGAAAAACACTGGGGGGAGTAGAGATTGGGATACATTGGGGGGAGAGAAAGTGAAACACTGGGGGAGAGAGAGAAACACTGGGAAGAGACAGAGAAGTACTGGAGGGGAGAGAGAAACATTGGGGGGAGAGACAGAAACACTGGGGGTGAGAGAGAAACACTGGGGGAGGAGAGATTGGGACAAACTGGGGGGAAAGAGAGAGAAACGCTGGGGGGGTGGGAGAGAAACACTGGGGGGAGAGAGAGAGAAACAGTGGGGGGAGGAAAGAGAAAGAAACACTGGGGGAGAGAGAGAGAAACACTGGGGGGAGGAAAGAGAAAGAAACACTGGGGGAGAGAGAGAGAAACACTGGGGGGAGAGAGAGAGAGAATAACTGGGGGAGGAGAAAGGGAAACACTGGGGGTGGAGAGAGATACACTGGGGGGAGAGAGAGAAACAGTGGGGCGAGAGAGAGAGAAACACTGGGGGTGACAGAGAAACATTGGGGAGAGAGAGAAACACTGGGCAGAGAGAGAGAAAAACCGGAGAGAGAGAGAGAAATACTGGGGGGCGAGAGAGAAACACTGGGAGGAGAGACAGAGAAACAGTGTGGGGAGAGAGAGAGAAACACTGGGGATAGAGAGAGAGAGAGAGAAACACTGGGGGGAGAGAGAGAGAAACAGTGGGGGGAGAGAGAGAAACAGTGGGGCGAGAGAGAGAGAAACAATGGGGGGAGATAGAGATACAATGGGGGGCGGAGAGAGAGAGAAACACTGGGGGTGACAGAGAAACATTGGGGAGAGAGAGAAACACTGGGCAGAGAGAGAGAAACACCGGGGAGAGAGAGAGAAATACTGGGGGTAGAGAGAGAAACACTGGGTGGAGAGAGAGAGAAACACTGGGGTGAGAGAGAGAGAGAAACACTGGGGGGGGGAGAGAGAGAAACACTGGGGGGCGAGAAAGAGAGAAACACTGCGGGGAGGAGAGAGGGAAACACTGGGGGGAGAGAGAGAATCATTGCGGGGAGAGAGAGAAACACTGGGGGAAGAGATAAAAACACTGGGGGTAGTAGAGATCGGGATACATTGCGGGGAGAGAGAGAGAGAAACACTGGGGGAGAGAGAGAGAAACACTGGGGGGAGAGAGAGAGAAACAGTGGGGGGAGAGAGAGAGAGAGAAACACTGGGGGTGAGAGAGAGAAACATTGGGGGGAGGAGAGAGAAAGACTGGGAGGGAGAGAGAAACACTGGGGGTGAGCGAGAAACACTGGGGGGAGAGAGAGAGAAACACTGGGGGGAGAGAGCGAGAAACACTGTGGGGAGAGAGAGAAACAGTGGGGCGAGAGAGAGAAAAACACTGGGGGAAATAGAGAAACAATGGGGGGCGGAGAGAGAGAGAAACACTGCGGGTGAGCGAGAAACATTGGGGAGAGAGAGAAACACTGGAGAGAGAGAGAGAGACACCGGGGAGAGGTAGAGAAATAGTGGGGGGAGAGAGAGAAACACTGGCGGGAGAGAGAGAGAGAGAAACACTGGGGAGAGAGAGAGAAACACCGGGGAGAGAGAGAGAAATACTGGGGGGAGAGAGAGAAACACTGGGTGGAGAGAGAGAGAAACCCTGGGGTGAGAGAGAGAAATACTGGGGGGAGAGAGAGAAACACTGGGTGGAGAGAGAGAGAAACCCTGGGGTGAGAGAGAGAGAGAGAAACACTGGGGGGGGAAGAGAGAAAAACACTGGGGGGAGTAGAGATCGGGATACATTGGGGGGAGAGAGAGAGAGAAACACTGGGGGAGAGAGAGAAACACTGGGGGGAGGAGAGATTGTGATAAACTGGGGGGAGAGAGAGAGAAACACTGGGGGGAGAGAGAGAGAAACAGTGGGGGGATAGAGAGAGAGAGAAACACTGGGGGTGAGAGAGAGAAACATTGGGGGGAGGAGAGAGAAAGACTGGGGGGAGAGAGAAACACTGGGGGTGAGCGAGAAACAATGGGGGGAGAGAGAGAGAAACACTGGGGGGAGAGAGCGAGAAACACTGGGGGAGAGAGAGAAACACTGGGAAGAGACAGAGAAGTACTGGAGGGGAGAGAGAAACATTGGGGGGAGAGACAGAAACACTGGGGTTGAGAGAGAAACACTGGGGGAGGAGAGATTGGGATAAACTGGGGGGAGAGAGAGAAAAACACTGGGGGGGAGGGAGAGAAACACTTGGGGGAGAGAGAGAGAAACAGTGGGGGGAGGAAAGAGAAAGAAATACTGGGGGAGAGAGAGAGAGAAACACATGGTGTGGGAGAGAGAGAGAAACACTGGGGGGAGAGAGAGAGAGAAACACTGGGGGGGGAGAGAGAAACACTGGGGGAGAGAGAGAGAGAGAAACACTGGGTGGAGAGAGAGAGAAACACTGGGGTGAGAGAGAGAGAGAGAAACACTGGCGGGGGGTGAGAGAGAAACACTGGGAGGAGAGGGAGAGAGAAACATTGGGGAGAGAGACAGAGAAACAGTGTGGGGAGAGAGAGAAACACCGGGGAGACAGAGAGAAAAACTGGGAGAGAGAGAGAGAGAGAAACCCTGGGGAGAGAGAGAGGGAGAGAGAAACACTGGGGTGAGAGAGATAAACACCGGGGAGAGAGATTGAAGCACTGGGGGGAGAGAGAGAAACATTGGGGGTAGAGAGAGAAACACTGGGGGAAGAGAGAGAAACACTGGGGGGAGTAGAGATTGAGATACATTCCGTGGAGAGAGAGAGAGAAACACTGGGGAGAGATAGAGAACCACTGGGGGGGAGAGAGAAACATTGGGCGGAGAGACAGAAACACTGGGTGTGAGAGAGAAACACTGGGGGGAGGAGAGATTGGGATAAACTGGGGGGAGAGAGAGAAAAACACTGGGGAGAGAGAGAGAGAAACACTGGGGGGAGAGGGAGAGAAACACTGGGGGGATAGAGAGAGAGAGAAACACTGGGGGTGAGAGAGAGAAACAGTGGGGGGGAGGAGAGAGGAAGACTGGGGGTGGAGAGAGAAACACTGGGGGTGAGCGAGAAACACTGGGGAGAGAGAGAGAGAGAAACACTGGGGGGAGAGAGAGAAAGACTGGAGGGAGCGAGATAGAGAAACACTGGGGGGAGAGAGAGAGAAACACTGCGGGGAGAGAGAGAAACAATGGGGGGCGGAGAGAGAGAGAAACACTGGGGTGAGAGAGAAACTTTGGGGATAGAGAGAAACACTGGAGAGAGAGAGAGACACCGGGGAGAGGTAGAGAAATAGTGGGGGGAGAGAGAGAAACAGTGGCGGGAGAGAGAGAGAGAGAAACACTGGGGGGAGAGAGAGAGAAACAGTGGGGGGAGGTGAGAGAAAGAAACACTGGGGGAGAGAGAGAGAAACACATGGTGTGGGAGAGAGAGAGAAACACTGGGGGGAGAGAGAGAGAGAATAACTGGGGGGAGGAGAGAGTGAAACACTGGGTGGAGAGAGATAGCGAAACACTGGGGGGAGAGAGAGAACCACTTGGGGGAGGAGAGATTGAGATACACTGGGGAGAGAGAGAGAAACATCGGGGAGAGAGAGAGAAATACTGGGGGAAGAGAGAGAAATACTGGGTGGAGTAGAGATTGGGATACATTGCGGGGAGAGAGAGAGAAACACTGGGGGAGAGAGAGAAACACTGGGGAGAGAGAGAGAAGCATTGGTGGAGAGAGAGAAACACTGGGGAGAGAGAGAGAAGCACTGGGGGGAGAGAGAAACATTGAGGGAGAGAGAGAAACACTGGGGGGTGAGAGAGAAACACTGGGGGGAGGAGAGATTGGGATACACTGGGGGGAGAGAGAGAGAAACACTGGGGGGGGAGAGAGAGAGAAACACTGGGGGAGAGAGAGAGAGAGAGACACTGGTGGGCGAGAGGGAGAAACAGTGGGGGGAGGAGAGAGAAAGAAACACTGGGGGAGAGAGAGAGAGAAACACATGGTGTGGGAGACAGAGAGAAACACTGGGGGGAGAGAGAGAGAGAAAAACTGGGGGGAGGAGAGAGGGAAACACCAGGTGGAGAGATAGAGAAAAACACTGGGGGGTGAGAGAGAAACACTGGAGGGAGGAGAGATTGAGATACACTGGGTGGAGAGAGAGAGAAACACGAGGGGAGAGAGAGTGAGAAACACTGGGGGGAGAGAGGGAGAATCACTGGGGGGAGAGAGAGAGAGAGAGAAACACAGGTGGGAGGAGAGAGAGAAACACTGCGGGGGTGATAGAGAGATACACTAGGGCGGAGAGAGAGAGAAAAACACTGGGGAGAGGGAGAGAGAAACACTGGGGGAGAGAGAGAGAAAGACTGGGGGGAGAGAGAGAGAGAGAACGACTGGGAGGGAGAGAGAGAGCAACGATGGGGAGAGAGAGAAAAACACTGGGAGGAGAGAGAGAGAGAAACATCGGGGAGAGAGAGAGCGAGAAACAATGTGGGGAGAGAGAGACACACTGGGGAGAGAGACAGAAACACTGGGGGAGAGAGAGAGAGAGAAACACTGGGGAGCGAGAGAGGGAGAGAGAAACACTTGGGTGAGAGAGATAAACACCGGGGAGAGAGATTGAAGCACTGGGGGAGAGAGAAACACTGGGGAGAGATAGAGAAGCACTCGGGGGGAGAGAGAAACATTGGGCGGAGAGACAGAAACACTGGGGGTGAGAGAGAAACACTGGGGGAGGAGAGATTGGGATAAACTGGGGGGAGAGAGAGAGAAACACTGGGGGGAGAGAGAGAGAAACACTGGGGGGAGAGAGAAACATTGGGGATAGAGAGAAACACTGGAGAGAGAGAGAGAGAGACACCGGGGAGAGAGAGAGAAATATTGGGGGAGAGAGAGAAACACTGTTGGGATAGAGAGAGAGAGAAACACTGGGGGGGAGGGAGAGAAACACTGGGGGCAGAGAGAAACATTGGGGATAGAGAGAAACACTGGAGAGAGAGAGAGAGAGACACCGGGGAGAGAGAGAGAAATATTGGGGGGAGAGAGAGAAACACTGGTGGGATAGAGAGAGAGAGAAACACTGGGGGAGAGAGAGAGAAACAGTGGGGGGAGGAGAGAGAAAGAAACACTGGGGGAGAGAGAGAGTGAGAAACACATTGTGTGGGAGAGAGAGAGAAACACTGGGGGGAGAGAGAGAGAATAACTGGGGGGAGGAGAGAGGGAAACACTGGGGGAGAGAGAGAAGGACTGGGGGGAGAGAGAGAGAGAGAAACATTGGGGGGAGAGAGAGAGAAACACTGGCGGGAGAGAGAGAAACAGTGGGGCGAGAGAGAGAGAAACAATGGAGTGAGATAGAGATACAATGGGGGGGCGGAGAGAGAGAGAAACACTGGGGGTGACAGAGAAA